>NC_134558.1:25105783-25240931 GCF_025594145.1 Primulina tabacum | reverse complement strand
ATGTTATGGCAGTCTATGTGTAAGTTCAAATTCTTATGTATGCAAGTTCAAGTTTCAAGTATTTATGCTCTTTAAAGGTGCATGTGATTTTATTACGTATTACTCGTTACTCCTAATGTATACGTGTTGAGTCTTTAGACTCACTAGACTTGATCGATGCGGGTGATGATGCATTTGAGGAAACGAGGGGTGAGGACCAGTGAGCTGGCTTGGACTGTGTGGGAAGCTAAACCCGAGGACCGCCATGTTTTTAAGAATTTATGAAAGTTTCAAATACTCTGATTTTATGTTACTGTCATGATGTCTAGTCAAATGCTTTAGCAAAATTTTTAATTTCGAACGTTTGGTACAGTTATTTTTGAGAACGGATTATGGATGATCGCAATTTGAAAGTTTATTTCATATTTAAGAAGATTTTTATTTTTCGCAAATCTAAGGTTTAAAAGTACAGTACGTTACACATCATGTTGAATGAACCTATGAAGATGCATCGTTTCAAGAAGGGTATGAACAGTCGGATTCAGTCTGCTCTAGCAGTTTACAAACCCACAAGTTTCGAAGATCTAATGGGAGAGGCCATTAGTGCAGAGAAAGACATAAAACGCAGAGAGGATGAGAACAAGGACAAGCGTCTTTCTCTAGCCAGTCTTTGCAAGGCAAGCAACCATTCAAGAAGCCCAACCAATCAAGTGAAACATTCAAGAGAACCTTTTCCCCATCAAATCATATCTCTTCAAGCATGAGGCCATGCCTTACTTGTAATATGCAGCATGTCGAGGAATGCAATAGAAATACCAAAACATGGTTCAACATTGGAAGCCGAGACACAGAATTGCTGATTTCCCTGAACCAAAGAAGAAGTTTGGAACAAGCAATGATGCCTCCCTAAAAAACCAAATGAGAGAAAGTCTAATGCACGTGTGTTTGCAATGACTCGCGAAGAGGCAGATGACACAAATGATGTGGTGGCAGGTACCATTCTGGTCAACGATTTTCCTACTTATTCGTTTTTGATTGTGGTGCCACATATTCATTTGTTTCTAAAAGGTTTACAAAGAAATTATGGCTTGAACCTTCAGTGCATGTTGAATCTTTCAGAATAACAACTTCTACTAGCAAAGCTATTGAAACCTACGGGATACATCAAAACTGTAATATTATTATAATATACACATATTTAGTGGTGGATTTAGATGTCATTCTTGGGATGGAGTG
Organism: Primulina tabacum; assembly: GCF_025594145.1. NCBI lineage: Eukaryota > Viridiplantae > Streptophyta > Magnoliopsida > Lamiales > Gesneriaceae > Primulina > Primulina tabacum. The sequence continues at coordinate 25,239,716 of NC_134558.1, read as the reverse complement.
ATTATTAAAGAACCATGCTTTAGTAGATCGTCGATCAAAGAGTGTCAAAATTCGAACTCCAAACCAAGAAGAGATAGTATACCATGGTAAGACCAAGGAACAGAAGTCTCTTCTTTCTGCTTCTCAAACTTGGAAAGCCATGAAAGCTGGCGAAAAGGTTTACCTAGCAATGGTGAATGAAATCAAAGAAGGAGCACTCAAACTCGATGACATTCCATTAGTGCAAGAATTTCCTGATGTGTTTCCAAAAAATTTATCTGGAATGATTCCAGAATGAGAAGTTGAGTTCGAGATTATTTTGGTAATGGGCACCACACCAATTTCGAAAGCACCATACCGAATGGCTCTAACTGAACTCCCAGAATGGAAGGAACAACTTCAAGAGTTGTTAGATAATAAAACAAATAATATCTAGTGCCTCTCCATAGCGAGCTCTAGTCTTATTTGTAAAGAAGAAGGATGACATCATGAGCCTTTATATTGATTATAGAGAGCTCAAAAAAGTCACTATTAAGAACAAATATCCACCTCCTCGAATAGATGATTTCTTTGTCAACTCAAAAGAGCATCTGTATTTCTTAGCTCGATTTGAGGTCCGACTACCACCAATTGAAATTCAAGGTAGAAGATGTACCGAAGACTGCATTCCGAAAAAGATACACACACTATGAGTTCAACATCATTCCATTTGGGTTAACAAACACTCCAGAGACATTCATGGATCTCATGAATAGAGTGTTCAAGCCATTCTTTTGATAGATTTATGTGTGTGTTTATTGACGATATCCTCGTGTATTCGCCAAATGAAGAAGACCACAAAGAGCACCTTCGTCAGACCTTAAAAACATTAAGGGATAAAGAATTATATGTCAAATTCAAGAAATATGAATTTTGGCTAAACAGTGTAACATTCTTGGGTCATATTATTTTAGCTAAAGGAGTGTAAGTTGATCCCAATAAATTTGAAGCAATTTTAGATTGGCATCAACCGAAGACTGTGAAAGAAATTCGAAGTTTCTTAGGGTTATCTGGCTACTATAGAAAATTTGTAGAGGGATTTTATTCTATAGCTATGCCATTCACTAAGCTCAAACAAAAGAATTCTAAATTTATTTGTAATGAAGAGTGTGAGAAGAGTTTTGAAACCCTAAAGAAGAAACTTGCATCCACTCCAATATTGGTACTACCATCGGAGGATAAAGATTTCACTATCTACAATGATACAAGGTTTAGGATGTGTGCTCCTGCAAGACAGCCGGGTAATTTCTTATGCTTCAAGGCAATTAAAATCGTACGAGTAGAACTATCATACGCATGATCTTGAGCTAGCCCCGATAGTCTTTGCTCTAAAAATTTGGTGACATTATCTCTATGGAGCCAAATGTGAGATATTCATCGACCATCAAAGTCTCAAGCATCTATTCACTCCGGAAGAATTAAATATGAGACAAATATGGTGGATTGAACTCCTAAAAGACTATGACTTGAAAATAAGTTACCATCCAAGTAAGGAAAATAAAGTAGATGATGCTTTGAGTAGAAAGTGTTGGAACTTTTCAAGTTCGCAATCTTGATTTTGATGATAACAAAACTTGTTAATTTGTGTTACTAATAATCTACCTTAGCGTGCAGCAGCTAGGATCACTCACAAGCTGTTTACATCGCAAGCTGAAGACCTAACTGATCGCACAAACTGAATCAGTCCTAACCATTACGTCAATTGAGCAGTCCAGCTGATTGTCCTGTTGATAGGTGGTCAGCAGGAGAACCTAGAAGCCTGGCCAGCGAAGGAGTGTTTCACCTGCTTATTCTTCATATTGTGCCAACGTTTGCTCAAAAATAAATTATGTATGTTTCTTAAAATTCGATCGGCATATGTTATTTCTTTGATTTGCTAAATGATATTAAAAATCAGTTTGATAAAAATATTTGAAGGAAATGTTATGATTCACATTTGAAATGGTCAGGAAATTTCGAGATTTGATTTGATTTGGCCCTGATGCGGTGATATATAATAACTGATACTATGGCTTAGCCCCCTTAGAGGATATAACTTAGAGAACTGATCAGTTAGCCATTTAAAATAAAATGATTTTTAGTGACATTTATTTGATTTGATATATATATATATATATATGCATTTCTTATCAGCTATGATCGATCGGTCCTACTTGCTGAGTATTTACCCAAACACTCACCCCTTACTTCCTCCTCCCATATAAGAACAAGGAAAAAGTTGAGGAAGAATAACAAGATTATTTCAGGGGATGGTGAAGATGTCCATTCGTAATGAGACCAGTCATGTTATTTCGTTTTTTTTACGCTTCCATATTTCGTTCAAGTTTTGTAAAGACATTGATATGATTTATAAAATAGATTAGTTTTGGATATTTGATTACGACGAGGCTTATTGTTAATAGTCATGTGATTATTTACAACGCTGGATTTCCACGTCCGATCTCGGGGCACGACAACTGATCAGGAGTGCAGGCTTTGCAGAGGAAAAGGTTCCATAATAATTCTGAACAAAATCACTGCTTCCAAGAGACACTAAGTACACTGCACCCTTAATAATTGATGTTGTTTGATTGCTTCCAGCCACACTTGTTAGCTTCACTTAATAATCTGTTGTACGGTATTTGTTGCGATAATGGAATTGTTTGTTGCAAATATATATAGTTTAATTAATACTCACAAATTAAAGAATGTTTATTTAGGTTTCAATAATTACACTATAATACTGCGTAACAAATATAGTTCCTAATTAATAAATCTTCAATAAATACTTGAATAAATTAATTATTTTCCAATTACAATGATTATTTTTTGGTAATATATATTTGGAGTGTCAAATGAGTTATTAGGTGTACTCAGAAGAGATAGTAGTGACATTTGCGCGTGACATGATTTTATTAATTAATTTTGAAATGCTGTCATTTATCGTTATACAATGTCTTTTTTAATTTTCTCAGGTTGTGATGTCTATTGTCTTTAAGACTTTATTTCAATGAATTTTCAATTGTTTGATTGTAACGAATCATATTGTTATGCCTTTTAATTGATAGAATGAGTTCAAAACATATTGGTTTTGACCAGAGGAGGATAGTGTGGAGGGTGCACCTGCGTTGGACTTAGATGTTGATGAAGTTGCATGTACTAACTTGAAAAGTTGGGCCTCCGGAAGTGCTAAATGAAAGAAACCTTTCAAATCACAATCATGACAATATTTTGAGATGCTTCCAGATGTAGAAGGAAAAGAAAAGCGCTACAAATGTAAAGCATGTGGGAGTACGTTCAAAGCAGACAGTAGCATGAGTACAAATAATCTCCAACTCCATATTCTCAAACAGTGTTCTAAACAGAAAACATCTGTTATTGCTCGGGCTTTTTTAGAATAAGGTTATAAAAGTCTGGCAATAAGATAACAAAAGTCCAGTCAAGAAAGATTTAGAGAGTTGCTAATATTTGGAACCTCGAGTCAATCATTTCACTAGAAACATAGCAAGACACTGATATTCTCAAGATTCATAAAAATGAATGTAATATATTAGCTCAAAAAACGCGTACATGCCTTGGAAAATTTTGTTTCACTTATTATTGATGGACTTCAATTGCCACTAATGACTATATAGGTTTGACATCACATCTCATTGAATATAATTATTTTTTGAAAAAAGATTATCAACTTTTCTTACATGCATCTCCTCACTTGGATATTGCATTGTGTGATAAAATCATAATTTATTCAATGCTTGGGGAATTCAGAGAAAGTTTTTCGCCAATTACATTGGACAATGTTGCTGCAAATTATGTGTTTGTTGGAATTTTAAGGGATCACCTTAGTTTAAATTATTCATTAGTGAATGGTTGCGAGATTTTGCATGATCGTTGTTATGCACACATTCTCAATTTAATTGTCCAAGAAGGTTTGAAAAAAATTGATCATTCTGTTGCTATGATTCGTGAATGTGTAAAGTATGTGAAAGAAAATCAAGTGAGAGAGAAAAAGTTTTTAGAAGTAGTTACCCAAACTTCACTGGATCCTAAGAAATCACTTAGAGAAGATGTTCCTACTATATGAAATTCTACGTGTTTGATGATTTCTAGTGCCATATATTATCTTCGTGCTTTTAATCATTTGAAATTGACTAATACTAATTTCACACATTGTCTATCGATTGATGAGTGGGGTTGTAACGTACCATACTTTTATAATATTTTAAAATTTGCGGAAAAATAAAAAAATTCTTAAATAAATCGTAATCATCAAATTGCGTTAACACATATTGGTCGTCTAAATATTTGGAGTAAAACAACTACCATCAAAGTTTGCAAAAAGGAAACGTTTAAACATCGTCAACACAACTCATTCAAATCAAGTATTTGAACGTGCATAAAGTCTTAAAACATGGGCAGTCCTCGGGTTTAGCCTCCTGCACAGTTCCAGTCGGTTCATTGGTCCTCACCCCTCGCCTCCTCAAAGTCTTCCTCACTGCATCGATCAAGTCTAGTGAGTCTAAAGACTCAACACGTATAAACTGGATATAACAAGTAGTACGTAATAAAACCACATGCATATTTAAATAGAGCGTACATACTTGAATCTTGAACGTAATAACATAAACATAGACGTGCCATCATCGTAAAACTTTTCATAAACATACTTGCATCATACATACTTGAACATGCATAACATCATCATTTTGCGTAGAGATATGTTTCAAAGCAAGTGATACATACATAAATGTGCCTGATCAGACTAAACCACAGTACTGGGCTGGCAGGGAAAATCCACTACCACATACATGAGATCCCTGGTCATGTTTTACCGGGTGGATTGGTCCCTGGGTCATGCTTTACCGCTTTCCAATCTTGATCTAAACCTAGTCGTGCTTTACCCGGGTGGAGAGGTCCTTGGCCACGTTCACCGACTTCCAAACACGTTCATAATTGATCACAAGACATTTAGCATACCTAAAAAATAAAACATTTTTCTTTGCACGTCGAACATACTTACATGACGTTGAGGGATTCGTTGGATCTCGGTTGGGGCCACTACTGCACATACTAATATGAGTTAAAGCACCTATCTTTCATAACTTAGACGTATTAATCATGCTCACACCCCAACAATGACAAATTTCTTATGACGTTCTAAACCCCTCGGGACTCGACCTCGCTTAATCATCGTATTAAACCATGACATCGAAACCCAAAACAATTCCTAAGTTTTCCTAAACATGGAAGACACGGACCCCGTGTACACATCCGGGTTTGTGTCCGTGTAGCCTCTGGAAACTTAACCTACAGAATTAACAAAGGCACGGACCCCGTGTCAGGGTCCGGCTCTGGGTCCGTGTAGACTCTGGAATTTCACACCACAAGAGAACCAAGGGCACGGACCCCGTCTCAGGGTCCGGCTTCGGGTCCGTGTAGACTCCGAACATGGTAACCAACGGAAATCACTAAATTTGTGGCCTAATCCTCCTAACTCGATCGTGCGGACCGTGAACCAATACCTCGAGACCCATCCTAGGATGCTATGACAATGATTCAAACTCCCATGACTCCTCAAACAACAATACAAATCACACAACGCAACTCAAACCATGAACACACTATTTTGACACCAAAATGCTTCCTACGACTTCTAGTGCAACCAAATGCCTATCGACACGAAATGAAGCACCAAAAATCATCCCAACATCATACTCACAATACTTAAACACACCAGCGATCACCCAACGATTCCCAACAAACCCTGCAACAAATAAACTTCAAGAACACGTCAAGAACATATTTTCATAAAATTATAGTTTGAGCAGTCCACGAAAACGATCATAACTCACTCGTTTCTTGTCCAAAAATTACAAATTTACTGAAAAATCAAAGGTATAAACAAGTACAACTTTTATTATGTTGAAAGTTTTCCCAAAAAGTCAACCGAATTTTTGCAGAAATCGAAATGACAGCAGAATTTGGGTTTCCAGATCTAAAATCGTTTCAAAATCGATCCAACCAATTTTTGCTCAAACTTTGTACAACATACATGAATTTTTACACATAATAAACATAAAAACATATAATATGACGAGATCGATGCATAAACGAAAGAATATACATGCCTTTTGATACTTAAAACTCACGATACGACGAATACCGAAGCAGTGCGATGCGAGAAGCGATTCGACGACTAGAGGCACGATTTTCATCCAACAAAACCAACGTGAAATCTCGGAATTTGTAGGGGAAGGGTGATATGGAGGCTGCTGAAAATGAGAACTCAAGAAACCTACTGTCCTTCAAAGGTGATCGTGTTAAGTGTTGGAAACTGAATTTCGGTTGTTTGACAAACTAAATGCTTAAATCGATTGTCTGAGAGTAAACTGAAAAAAATACTCAACTAAAACTAGCTAAAATAAACCTAGGCCGTCAACTGACTGATCAGTTGGAAATTGATCAGTTGCTACATCCAGTTGTGAGCTGATCAGCTACTGTTTATTAGCTGATCTTTCAGCTGTACACAACAAGAAAAGGACGATCAACCGACAATAGTACAAAAGCAGACTGCAACAGATAGTGGGAACGTCGCAAGTCAGCTACAGTGTACGAATGTCAGAAGGATGTTGACATGGCAAACCAACAGATAAAAAGATTCAAATTCTATTAAATGTTACCGTTGAAGAGAAGCCTACAAATAGCAGAGAAGAGCAGCTGAGAATCTATTATCAAAGTTCTGAATATCAAAACTCGTCTATTCTCTAAAAATACGCTGTTACTCTGCTGAAATAAAAGCTCACGTTTATCGCATATATTCGTAGCAATCAAGGCTACACTTTCGAGCTTTCTAGCACATTGTTATCTTTGTAAAACTCGATCTTGTAAAAGATTAGTTGTGCTAAATTTAGTTGTATACTGTGAAGCATTTTTGTAAACTAAGAGTTTCGGTTTTGGCAGTGTTAAGTCCAAATTGAAGTGTGTCTGTACAAACTTTTGTATTGATCAAAGTCTTTTAGTGAATATCCTATCCTTGTGATAGAAGGGGTGACGTAGGAGTGTTTGAAATCTCCGAACATCCGTAAAATCTTGTGTTCTTATTTCAGTTTATATTTTATCTATCAATCAGTTTTATTCCGCACTTTATTGTTAACTAATTGATATTGACTGACAAGATTCCAAATATCAGTTTATCACTAAACTGAACTCAAAGTTCGAAAACTTGATAAAAGTTGTGAGTGTTTATTCAACCTCCCTTCTAAACACTCTTTTAACCAAGTATTCGATCCTATCAAGTGGTATCAGAGCAGTTGAATCTTGTCCCAGAATATTCTTATCCACAAAACTGATAACCATGTCTTCTTTCAATAAAATCCCAATGTTTTCCAAAGAAGATTTTGATGACTGGAAAATCAAAATTCAGGCTCATCAAGCTGCACAGGACGATGATATGTGGTACGTCATTACTGATGGACCCATGAAGATTTTAAAAGCCAACACAGCTGTAGCCATGACTAATGGGGCACCACATCGTATAGAGAAGCCCAGAGAAGAATGGACAGCTGAAGATAAGAAGAAAGCCAATCTAGACAATGTGGCGAAGGATATCTTATACAAAACGCTGGATAAATTCACTTTCAGCAGAATCAAAATGTGCAAAACTGCTAAAGAAATTTGGGAGAAACTGATCCAGCTTTGTGAAGGAAACGAGAAAACTAAGGAGAACAAGCTATCAGTTGCTATTCAAAAATTTGACAACATCAAAATGAAGTATGGAGAAACAATGCATGAATATGATGAAAGAGTTAGTGGCATTATCAATAAGCTAAATACACTTGGAAAAGTGTATTTGTGAGGACCCGGACGCTAATCCTGTTCTTAATCATCATTGGGACTAATTAATCAATTATAAAACAGGGTCTAAATTTTTTTTTAAAATGCGGAACGTAGTGAAATAAAACATATATACATCTCAGTATAAAAGTACAAGTCCTGTACCACATACATTTATTCAACTAAGGGTTAACAGCTAATATCACGTGTCTAACCCTATCTCTAATCCAAGTCCGGAGCCTCCACTCTAATCACGATCTCTCTTCATCTCCTCAACCCTGAATCTGTCCCACCTGTTGTCATGCACACATACAAAACAAGACAACAGCCGGATAATTCCGGTGAGAATAAATCCCAGTATAAACAATGTAAACATGCAATCATATAAAAACATATACAAAAGCATATAACAATTATCATTCACATGATCTAAAGCTGTAAATCAACTAGTCCTCAGTCACAGACTCGACTCAAACAACGCGTCGTCTCAGACTCGACTCAACTCTAACCTAGGGATCCCAATGTCTGGATATTGATAATTATATCGAATCTCAGTCGATAGGAATGAATCAACCCTAAACGGCATCGATATAATTCATATATCCAGTGCCTGTGCGAAACAGCCAGAGAATTGACGAATCAGTCAAGGATTAAGCGAATCAGCCAATAACTAGACGAATCAGCCAGTAATTAAGCGAATCAGCCAAAGTTTAGGCGAATCAGTCGATAACGAGACGAATCAGCCAATAACCAAACGAATCAGCAGGTGACTAGGCAAATCAGCCAACGACTAAACAATCAGTAGTCAATACATGCAGTGGCTATAAATCAATAGACTACAAACATCAATCTCATCAATTACAAATATTAATGCAATAAACTAAGTATGTGATTTAGGGAAACTCGAGTCAAACCTCACTCGAGTTGTGCAATCCCAACTCAACATTAATTTATACCTTTCGTCGCACAATCTCTGTCGATGTCGAAGTCTCGATGTCAAAGTCGCCAATACAAATCTGAAATGGCATCATCAATGTACATTCTATCAAGCTCTAGTACACCTCAATACACATAGGAATCAATATTTCATTTCAATGCATTTCGGCGGCATAACGACAGATTCTCAATATACCGATCAACTCATATAACATAATCAATATCAACAACTCATAATCTTCATCATAAACACATATAACTTCTAAAATCTGCATATCTCATTTCGATACATGCTGAAAATCATAACAATGTCATATGTTATCATTTTCTCGATCCGGTTTCGATTATACTATGTCCAACATGTCAAGAACACATAATAACAACCAATATCTTATTTCCCCAACATCTCAACTTCAAAGCATGTTGAAAGTGAACAATACTTACATCCTCTTGTAGCCTTTGATGTAAGGAACACAATTATGAACTCGGATTGAAAATCAGATGGCTAATTCTTTCACAACTCAAAGTTTATTATGAAGAAAGCTTGAGGGAATTTATGAAGTTCTCTCGATTCCCAGCTGCTGGAAGGAATGGAAATGAAGACACATACAATATATATGCATGGCAAGAACAAGTGTTATTATTTTTCAATAACCACGTTGCACCGCGGGTGCGGTGGCTTCTTGACCGCGGGTGCGGTCTGCTCTCGGCAGCAGCCCTATCCAAAATGCATAGCCATCGACCGCGGGGGTGCTCTGGTTGACACCGCGGGTGCGCTCAACCTAATGTAGCAGCACCGCGGGTGCGCTGCCTCTGGAACCGCGGGTGCGGTGTTGCTACTGTAATTCTTCCGTATTTCATGAGCCATAACCGCGGGTGCACTGCTTCTTGGACCGCGGGTGCGGTGACTCTACTGTAAAAATGCCCATCTTTCTGTCCGTCAACCGCGGGTGCGGTCCTTTCCTTACCGCAGGTGCGGTCTATATTTCATGCACCACTTCATAATCTCATTTAGTGCTTCTTATTACATGTCATGCATACTCATATCTTCCGAATATCACATCAATGAAGACTAATAAATCTCGAGCCTTACATTTCTCCCCCTCTAAGAAATGATTTCGTCCTCGAAATTGCAAGTAATCAATTCAGACATATCAGAAGGAATGTATACACAGTTTAAATCAAAAACTCATCTCAATGAATCCATTCTGAAATCTTAATCTCATATCAGATTCTGTCTTTCAAGGAATATTTCTAATGCTCCGTTGACTTTACTGTATATGCAACAGTAGAATATTCTTCATTCTAAATTTTCTTCCTTTCACGGATCTCTGCTTCCAGACCGAAGTAGTCATTCAAGAAGCACAAAATCATAATACCACTCGAAATAATTCTGACAGAATCAATCTCACAATACTGGCTATACAACATCCGTATATACCAATCAACCGCTCATACCAAATCAATATCATTAGCGGATATCAAATCTGTTTATCCCAGTCAAGGATATATTAAATCTTCGGCCCCAAATACCAATCGTCATCATCCGACGTTGGCGTATTAAGTCTGTCTGGTCTGAGCTATCTTCATTCTCTTCTGAATTAGCTACCTTTTCTTTGTCATATCTCTGACCGTATCAAATCTTATCTCAGATATCTCCGAGATATTATTCTTATACCAAAGAAATCTGCAGTACTCACTGTACAATGTCTTATCTGCAACTATTTCATTACTCTTCTGATGGCTATTATCATACTATAATTCATAGGATGACAATATGTCATATTAACTAGTGCTAGCATCCAGCACTGCCACTCCCTGGATATCTCTCAATATCCGGATAGTACACTTTGGCTATCTGTCAGTCGGTGGATAATATATGAATGAGTTTATGGTATGTTCTGCCACCACTACAAACTCAATCAAAATCCAAAATCTGATATAATCTACTCCCACATTCTGATCAATCTGACCATTTCTTTGACATCGATCTTTGTCATCTGGTCATGTTTGTACGTCATCTTGTACAAACTAATAGATATAGATTGAACAATCTGTCAATCACAATCATATCATATCACAATCTGGAAAGTATTGCAGTAATCTTATTACGAAATTCATCGAAATATACTCCACATGTCTAGTAAGAAATATAGCAATTCTGTCATAACTCTTCTGATTTCTATCTTTCTATCTTCATTTATTGGCGGTTCAGACATTTCAGTACAATTCTGCCAACATTTCAGCATAAATTTTGCCATAACTGATTTAATCTGTCTATATCAAAACTATCTGTTCGAATTATCACGTACTTTCTGTTACCTGAACGACTACTAAATCCATTTCTGTGCGCTTCTGATTCTATCTGTCATTTCCCATTTCGAACTATTTGTTATAAACAGTTAGTTAATAATATAAATTAAAGAAAAATATCTACCTGGTATTCGGTTCTGATTATTGATATCAAATTCTGTTGTACAATTCTGAAACATTTGACATCACAAGATAATCATTTTCATACCGTAAAATCACATATCTGTCACTCTGATCAATGCTCTGTTCTGATTATTGAAATTAAGCCCTGAACATACTGAAACATGCCAAAGAGAACATTAAATCAGATGTAACTCCTGGTCGGTACTCTTCTACTGATCTTTCAATTCTTTCAGTGTCATTCTGTACATTTAATATCATTCTGTACTGAATTCTAAAACACAATCAGTACCTGGTATCAATTCAATTCTGAAATCTATCTTCTTAATACAAAAAAATTCTGGAATCTTATCTGGCAGACATCAGCCATCTCGTACATCGCTGGCAAATCTGCCAATGCTAGGCTCGATTTTAGTATGTCTACTGAATACATAAAGATGCCATTTGCTCCTTTCTGTAATAATCGAGTCATAGACAATACCGATATCCAAGGAATTTATCTGGTCTGAATCTTATATTTTTCTGGCAGGAATCTACAATAATTCTGTACTTGTTCAGCATATTAATATCAATAATGCGGTCAAATCAGAATTACAAGTACGTCATAACCTAACTCAATCTCATTCTTATCCTACTGTAGTATACGATATTTTACAGAATTCACTGATATAAAAACTCTCCCTAACCGGTAAAGAGATACACTACAGTAGATAAAGACTCAACAGGCAATGCATGACTCAATGTAAATCGTTCAAGAATAAACGTATGGGAAGCATCCGTATTTATCAATACAAAAGCAGGATAACTACATCAAGAACAGTTACCTGCAACATCATCATCTGGTGCTTCCTGAGCCTGCTCCTCGGTCAAAGCAAATACTCTGGCCTGCTATCTAGGAGGCTGGCCAACTGTCTGGCTTCCTCCTGGCCTTTGCTGTGACTGAGATGGTGCTGGCTGAAATAAAGGAACAGCAGCTGATCGTCTACTCCAATGTGCTTCTGATCCAGATGATTCGGCTCCCTGGAATCTTTGAGAACCCTTCTGTGGACACACTCTGGCAAAATGTCCCTGTTGTTTGCAGAAGTGGCAACTACCAAGTATTCCTTGGCATTGCTCAGTGGAATGTCTCCCTCCACAATTTCCGCAGTAAGTCCCGGTATAACTCTGCTTGGAACCACTGGAGCTAGAAGAACTGCCGCCAGACTTCTTAAACTGCTTTCCTCTAGCCTTCAGAAAATCTTTCTTTCCACCACTGCTACTATCACTCTCAAATCGGGGGGTGGTTGCTGTGGTCTCGGTGCGGGAGGAATATCTGCAGCTCCTCTCTGCCTTATCAGGCCCGCTTCAGCGCCTTTTGCTCTATTTATGGCATCAGCAAAGTTATTCGGTCGCCCTGTGTTCACCAATGTAAATATATCGGGATTCAAGCCATTGATGAACTGATCAGCAACGGCTTCGTCATTTCCAGCCACATGTGGAGCAAACTTCAATAAGGTAGAGAACTTGGTCACATATTCTTCAATGTTTAGCTGACCCTGTCTCAAATTGGCAAACTCCGCCCCCTTGTCTTTCCTGTACGACACTGGGAAAAATCTTTGATAAAACTCATTTTTAAATACATCCCAAGTAATAGTCGTACCTCGCTGTTCCAAGGCCCTCTTCATCGTAATCCACCAGTTCTTTGCAACATCAAGCAACTGGTGCCCAATCAATTTAATTCGGCGCTCATCACTGTAATCCAGTGAATCAAACAGCATCTCAATGTTATCTAACCAACTCTCACATTCAACTGATGTCTCAGTACCCTTCAGAGTCGGTGGTTTGAATGACTGAAACCTTTTCAATAACGTTTCCATCAGAGTTGCTGTCACATCCATTGGAGGATTCGATGTGCTACCCTGTTCTGGTATTCTTCGAGGAGGCATATCTGATAATCAAATGGATTAGTACCCCAATCCAATAAACCTGTTTCACTTCAGTTCCCTCCTCCGATCATCTTACTGCTGATCGAGAATCGGTTCAAATTCGTTCCCAATAATACATATTACATAATCAAATCAGATAAGTCAAGTAACATGTATTATATAAAGCAGTAAAACATGCTAGCAATCACATGAAAGGAAACAAAACTCAATCTACCCCGCTCATTCTCTTCTATCTCAGTCTAAAAGATCTATCGCTCTGATACCACCTGTTGTGGGGACCTGGACTCTAATCCTGTTCTTAATCATCATTGGGACTAATTAATCAATTATAAAACAGGGTCTAATTTTTTTTTTAAAATGCGGAACATAGTGAAATAAAACATATATACATCTCAGTATAAAAGTACAAGTCCTGTACCACATACATTTATTCAACTAAGGGTTAACAGCTAATATCACGTGTCTAACCCTATCTCTAATCCAAGTCCGGAGCCTCCACTCTAATCACGATCTCTCTTCATCTCCTCAACCCTGAATCTGTCCCACCTGTTGTCATGCAAACATACAAAACAAGACAACAGCCGGATAATTCCGGTGAGAATAAATCCCAGTATAAACAATGTAAACATGCAATCATATAAAAACATATACAAAAGCATATAACAATTATCATTCACATGATCTAAAGCTGTAAATCAACTAGTCCTCAGTCACAGACTCGACTCAAACAACGCGTTGTCTCAGACTCGACTCAACTCTAACCTAGGGATCCCAATGTCTGGATATTGATAATTATATCGAATCTCAGTCGATAGGAATGAATCAACCCTAAACGGCATCGATATAATTCATATATCCAGTGTCTGTGCGAAATAGCCAGAGAATTGATGAATCAGTCAAGGATTAAGCGAATCAGCCAATAACTAGACGAATCAGCCAGTAATTAAGCAAATCAGCCAAAGTTTAGACGAATCAGTCGATAACGAGACGAATCAACCAATAACCAGACGAATCAGCCGGTGACTAGGCAAATCAGCCAACGACTAAACAATCAGTAGTCAATACATGCAGTGGCTATAAATCAATAGACTACAAACATCAATCTCATCAATTACAAATATCAATGCAATAAACTAAGTATGTGATTTAGGGAAACTCGAGTCAAACCTAACTCGAGTTGTGCAATCCCAACTCAACATTAATTTATACCTTTCGTCGCACAATCTCTGTCGATGTCGAATTCTCGATGTCAAAGTCGCCAATACAAATCTGAAATGGCATCATCAATGTACATTCTATCAAGCTCTAGTACACCTCAATACACATAGGAATCAATATTTCATTTCAATGCATTTCGGCGGCATAACGACGGATTCCCAATATACTGATCAACTCATATAACATAATCAATATCAACAACTCATAATCTTCATCATAAACACATATAACTTCTGAAATCTGCATATCTCATTTCGATACATGCTGAAAATCATAACAATGTCATATGCTATCATTTTCTCGATCCGGTTTCGATTATACTATGTCCAACATGTCAAGAACACATAATAACAACCAATATCTTATTTCCCCAACATCTCAACTTCAAAGCATGTTGAAAGTGAACAATACTTACATCCTCTTGTAGCCTTTGATGTAAGGAACACAATTATGAACTCGGATTGAAAATCAGATGGCTAATTCTTTCACAACTCAAAGTTTATTATGAAGAAATCTTGAGGGAATTTCTGAAGTTCTCTCGATTCCCAGCTGCTGGAAGGAATGGAAATGAAGACACATACAATATATATGCATGGCAAGGACAAGTGTTATTATTTTTCAATAACCACGTTGCATCGCGGGTGCGGTGGCTTCTTGACCGCGGGTGCGGTCTGCTCTCGGCAGCCCTATCCAAAATGCATAGCCATCGACCGCGGGGGCGCTCTGGTTGACACCGCGGGTGCGCTCAACCTACTGTAGCAGCACCGCGGGTGCGCTGCCTCTGGAACCGCGGGTGCGGTGTTGCTACTGTAATTCTTCCATATTTCATGAGCCATAACCGCGGGTGCACTGCTTCTTGGACCGCGGGTGCGGTGACTCTACTGTAAAAATGCCCATCTTTCTGTCCGTCAACCGCGGGTGCGGTCCTTTCCTTACCGCAGGTGCGGTCTATATTTCATGCACCACTTCATAATCTCATTTAGTCCTTCTCATTACATGTCATGCATACTCATATCTTCCAAATATCACATCAATGAAGACTAATAAATCTCGAGCCTTATAGTATTTCAATAAAGAGGTAGCATTGAAAGTTGTTATGGGTCTTCAAAAATAGTGAGATATCAAGACCATGGCGATGAGGGAGTCAAAGGACCTGAACAAGGTCGAGCTTCATGACTTGTTTGCTGATCTGAAGGCTTATGAGTTTGAACTACAAACCAGAGAAGGGGAACCTTCTACACCAGCGGCCACAACTGCTTTAACAGATGTTAGACTGGAACCAACTGGTTTAGTTTACAAGTCTGCTGACCAGCTAAGCAATGACGCGATGTCATTGTTTGTCAGGAATTTTGGAGAATTCATCGGAAGAAAACAAGGAAATTTTCAGAAACAATATCAGAAAAACTACTCCATAGAAGAACCTTATACTTGCTACAACTATGGCAAAACTAGTCACTTAATTGCTGACTGTCCCAAACCAAAGAAGGATAGTCGATTATACTATGTCCAACATGTCAAGAACACATAATAACAACCAATATCTTATTTCCCCAACATCTCAACTTCAAAGCATGTTGAAAGTGAACAATACTTACATCCTCTTGTAGCCTTTGATGTAAGGAACACAATTATGAACTCGGATTGAAAATCAGATGGCTAATTCTTTCACAACTCAAAGTTTATTATGAAGAAATCTTGAGGGAATTTCTGAAGTTCTCTCGATTCCCAGCTGCTGGAAGGAATGGAAATGAAGACACATACAATATATATGCATGGCAAGGACAAGTGTTATTATTTTTCAATAACCACGTTGCATCGCGGGTGCGGTGGCTTCTTGACCGCGGGTGCGGTCTGCTCTCGGCAGCCCTATCCAAAATGCATAGCCATCGACCGCGGGGGCGCTCTGGTTGACACCGCGGGTGCGCTCAACCTACTGTAGCAGCACCGCGGGTGCGCTGCCTCTGGAACCGCGGGTGCGGTGTTGCTACTGTAATTCTTCCATATTTCATGAGCCATAACCGCGGGTGCACTGCTTCTTGGACCGCGGGTGCGGTGACTCTACTGTAAAAATGCCCATCTTTCTGTCCGTCAACCGCGGGTGCGGTCCTTTCCTTACCGCAGGTGCGGTCTATATTTCATGCACCACTTCATAATCTCATTTAGTCCTTCTCATTACATGTCATGCATACTCATATCTTCCAAATATCACATCAATGAAGACTAATAAATCTCGAGCCTTATAGTATTTCAATAAAGAGGTAGCATTGAAAGTTGTTATGGGTCTTCAAAAATAGTGAGATATCAAGACCATGGCGATGAGGGAGTCAAAGGACCTGAACAAGGTCGAGCTTCATGACTTGTTTGCTGATCTGAAGGCTTATGAGTTTGAACTACAAACCAGAGAAGGGGAACCTTCTACACCAGCGGCCACAACTGCTTTAACAGATGTTAGACTGGAACCAACTGGTTTAGTTTACAAGTCTGCTGACCAGCTAAGCAATGACGCGATGTCATTGTTTGTCAGAAAGTTTGGAGAATTCATCGGAAGAAAACAAGGAAATTTTCAGAAACAATATCAGAAAAACTACTCCATAGAAGAACCTTATACTTGCTACAACTATGGCAAAACTAGTCAGTTAATTGCTGACTGTCCCAAACCAAAGAGCTGAACATGTATTTGACTTCAGCTCTATTGATTTCACCCGTGAAGAACTCATTACAACATTGCATGACATGGTAAGTGAGTATGACAAACTTGCTCGATCATTTGTAAAGGTTATAACTGAGCAAAATGATCCTAATGATAACAAAACTGAAATTGATGAGTCAGTTGAAGTGTTACATCTAAAAGGGAGATTGCAAAGCAAAAAGCTGAAATGATTGAGAACCAAGCTTTGATATGTCAGTTAAAAACTGGCATTTCAAAACATATTGAACTGATTCAAGCTTGGAACAAGTCTTCAGTTACATTGACTGAAATGTAGAATGCACAAAAATCAGTTGATGATAAAACTGGTTTAGACTTTAACAGTCATGTTGAAAATTCTGCAAGTGATACACAGCCAATGTTGAATGAAAACAAAGGAAATTACATTACCTTTGTAAAGTCAACCATGGTAATTTAATCTCAAAACCAAGTAAACCAGCTGTTCAATCGACTGAAAGCAAGAACAAATCCAAACGGTATGGAATTGGATACAGCCTTGAGAGTTAAACTGATTCAAGAAACTGGTCACCTAAACGATTCAGTTACAAAAATCAGTACTCAAGGAATAGCTATTACAATTACTACAATTGTAAGCCAGTTCAGAAAATGTATCAAAAGAACAGTCAGTCGAAAAAGGGTGCAAATCATACCGTTTCTTCTTCACACCACACACTTAACACTCAAAAATCGAGAAAGACTATTTGTAACACAGCAACTGAAAATTCAGTTAGACTGGTCCAAGTCTAGGTTCCTAAAGGACTAATCAGTTTAGGACCCAAATGAATATGAGTACCAAGATCATATACTATGTGTAATTACAGGTAATTGGTACAAACAAGGAATCCACCTGGTATCTAGATAGTGGCTGCTCAAGACACATGACAGGGGATGCAAGTCTGCTATCCCAACTGATCAAATACAGTGGACCAAACATCAGTTTTGGAGATAATTCCAGAGGTAAAACTGTGGGTAAGGGTAAGCTTATCCATTGTAACTTTACTGTCAAAGATGTTTTACTAGTTGAGAATTTGAAGTATAACTTGATTAGCATCAGTCACTTATGCGACAATAATTTCTCAGTTCAGTTTGACAAACACACTTGTTAAGTTAGAGACTCAACTGATGAAGTGATCCTCACTGGCATTCGTTGTAGAAATACTTACAAAGTCAGTTGGACTGATCAACCTTATGCACCAGTTTGTTTCATTGCTTCCAAATCTTCTAAAAACTGGTTGTGGCATAAGAGGTTGAACCACTTAAACTTTAAATCTATTGCCTATCTGAGTAACCATGATCTTGTAACTGGTTTGCCCAAAGTAGATTTCTCAAAGGATAAAATTTGTTCAACATGTAAGTTTGGCAAACAAGTAAGATCTTCATTCAAAAACAGAGGTTGTAAATCATCCTCCCGATGCTTATAACTATTGCATATGGATCTTTTTGGTCCAATACCAGTCATGAGTTTAGGGGGAATGCAATACACCTTAGTAATTAAGGATGATTTTTCAAGATTTACTTGGGTTATTTTTCTCAAATCCAAAGACCAAACTGCTGCACAACTGATTAAGCTTTTCAAAAGACTTTTAAATGAAAAATAAGTTGGGATTGATCGAATAAGGTCTGATCGAGGGACTGAATTCATCAATCAAAATCTTTCAACATTTTTAGAAAATACTAGGATCAAGCATGAGCTCTCAGCAGCAAGAACCCCTCAGCAAAATGGTGCAGCTGAGAGAAGAAATCGAACCCTTAAAGAAGGTGCTAGAACGATGCTTGCTGATTCTGGTATTTCTCAAAGATTTTGGGCATAAGCAGTAAACACTGCATGTTACACTCAGAACAGGGCAATGATTAATAAGAATCATGTGTCAACACCATATGAGATCTGGCATATACGAAAAAGTGTGGTTTCATACTTCAAAATATTCGGCTGCAGATGTTTTATTCTTGATAATGACAAAAATCTTTTAAAAGCTTTTGATGCTAAATCTGTAGAGGATATATTTCTTGGATATTCATCAGTCAATAAAGCTTATAGAGTCTTTAATAAAAGCACTTTAAATGTTGAAGAATCAATTCATGACGTATTTGATGAATCTGTGCTAACTATTAAGCCAACTAATCCGGTTGAGCTAGTTGATCGATTTACAGATATCAGTTTGGAGGATGATAGTGAAGAATAGAATCATATCAATTGAAACATCCTTCAAACACCTGAACCAGAAATACTGGGTCAACTAGTTGAACAGGAAGTTGTCCCTGATAATCAGTTGGTGGAGCATATTGATAATCTTCAGTTACCAATTGATCCAGCTCCAACTGAAACTGAAGAAAACATTCAGTTTCCAACAGAAGAAGCTGCTGACATGGACGCAATAAATACTGAGCTCAGATGGAAAAAATCACATCCTCCAGAACTGGTAATAGGTAATCCATCTGATCCGATAAGGACTAGAAATCAAATGCTTAATCTATTTATTCATTCCACTTTTGTTTCACAACTAGAACAAAAGAAAATTGATGAAGCTCTTGCTGATCCTAACTGGATAAATGCTATGCAAGAAGAACTAAATCAGTTTACCCATAACAATGTCTGGAACTTAGTTCCAAGACCAATTTCTAAAACTATCATAGGTACAAAATGGGTATTCAGAAACAAACTAAACGAGGATAGTCCAGTTGCATGCAACAAAGCAAGACTTGTAGCTCAAAGTTACAGGCAAGAACAAGGAATTGACTACGATGAAACTTATGCACCAGTTGCAAGACTGGAAGCAATAAGATTGTTTCTTGCCTATGCGTCATTCAAGAATTTTAAAGTCTATCAGATGGACGTAAAGAGTGCCTTTCTGAATGGTCAGTTACATGAAGAAGTTTATGTTGAACAACCACCAGGTTTTATCAATCATTCTTTTCATGATTATGTTTATCATTTGAACAAAGCTTTTTATGGTCTTAAAAAAGCTCCAAGGGCTTGATATGAAACACTTTCAAAATTTCTAACTGATCATGATTTTACTGTTGGATCAGTTGATAAGACCTTGTTCAAATTTTCTAAGAATGATCATATTTTACTTGTACAAATTTATGTTGATGATATTATATTTGGGTCAACTAACCCCAAATTATGTGAGAAATTTTCCAAGTTAATGCAGGACAAATTCGAGATGATTATGATGGGTGAACTGACATTTTTCCTCGGTTTGCAAGTGAAGCAACTGGAAACTGGTATTTTTATCAGTCAGATCAAATATACGAAGGAATTGCTTAAAAAATTTGGCATGGAAACATGTTCAGCAGCAAATACTTCCATGAGTTCATCAGTTAAACTTGACAATGTTCAAGGGGTAATATCAGTTGAGAAGACACTCTACAGATGTTTAATAGGTTCTTTATTGTACCTAACTGCTAGTCGTCCTGATATTGTATTTGCTGTTTGCATATGTGCTAGATTTAAGGCAAATCCTAAGCAATCTCATTTTTTAGCTGCCAAACGTATTTT
This sequence comes from Primulina tabacum, assembly GCF_025594145.1. Classification (NCBI taxonomy): domain Eukaryota; kingdom Viridiplantae; phylum Streptophyta; class Magnoliopsida; order Lamiales; family Gesneriaceae; genus Primulina; species Primulina tabacum. The sequence continues at coordinate 25,219,165 of NC_134558.1, read as the reverse complement.
AAAATACCTTAAAGGCACACAAAATGTGGGATTATGGTATGCTAAATATTCTTCTTTCAATTTAGTTGGATATTCAGATGCAGATTATGCATGATGTAAGCTAGATCGTAAAAGTACAAGTGGATCTTGTCAGTTTCTAGGAGACACACTGATCTCATGGTTCAGCAAGAAGCAGACATCCATAGCTACTTCTACAACTGAAGCAGAAATCTTGCTGCTGGAAGCTGCTGTTCCCAAATGCTCTGGATTCAGTAACAACTTAAAGATTATGGAGTCGATGCAAAAGAATCTCCAATATTTTGTGACAATACAAGCACAATTGCGATTACATATAATCCAGTTTTTCACTCAAGGACCAAGCACATTGATGTCAGGCGTCATTTCATCAGAGATCATGCTCTGAAGAAAGCAATCAGATTGGAATATGTGCCAACTGAACAACAAGCTGCTGATATCTTCACCAAACCATTACCAGAGACTAAGTTTTCTCAATTTCGAAATATACTTGGCTTAATTGATTAAACTTGATTTTTATTGATTATCAGTTATAACTAATCAGTTAGTCTTTTATCAAGTGGTAACTGCTCAGTTAGTCAGCTGTCAGGTAATAACACTTCAATTAATTATTATAAGTTAGTGTTATTCGATTGACATCAGTTTGTTTGCAGAAAACTATAAAAAAAACAACGATAAACTAAATAAATTTTTATTTATTAAAGGTGGTGCATACATTGGTAATTTCTTTTTTTATCGCAGACCTCCACAAGGATAACCAAGTAGTTAATTCCCCAGCGGAAGTCTTTAGGAAACCCTATGAAATAGCAATATTTTTCAGAGTCCTCCTCTCATTTATAAGCATCAGAAGGTAGACACCTTCATCAGTGACGATGTCCACCTCATCAGCGACGCGAAGGAGCCGCCGATACTTCCTCATCGTTGCTACCCGTTTGGGGGTAGCAACTGATCCTCCATGTTGGAAGGATTGGAAGTTCTGAAGCTTTATCCAGAACAACAGAATCTTTTCATAAACTTCATTCTCCATTGCAGGCTTCCGTGCTTCTATAGCTGACTGCATAAACGCGTCAGCCATGTCTGGATCTCTTGAACCACTTGCTCCTGCCATTATTGATTAAAATGATATCTACTTGCTGATAATTTGTGATTAACTATGTTGTTTCTATTTATAGCCAAGGCTCAAGGCAACTAAATAGACGCAATCATTACTCTGAATGATTCATCTTCTGAGCATAAGATTTTTTTTTAAAACGTCATTTTAATCGTCGTTTAAATTTACAAAATGTAATATATGAATTTATTAAGGGAGAATATCTGATTCAATCGGTTAACTGAGAAGAAAATAGTCAGATGGTTTTCAGTTGATGTGACTCAGCTCACAACTGACCACTCAGTTGTTGCCCCAACGAATCTTCTCCAGTACATTAACTGATTAATCAGTAATGATTCCATATTAACTGATGTGACTGATTATTTACGCATTAATTACTGTCTTTCAATGAATTGTGTTTTGAAACGTGGCCTTTCGTAGACCATTTAAATTTCACACACATTTCAGCACACGTACACACGTTTTATTCAAATTTTCCTGGACTAACACGTGTCCAAAAATTTGAACAGTCACGTACATATATACTTTACCCCGCTCCATTTCAGTTCTTCTTTCTCACGTCTATTTCAGCATTCAGAGAAAATTGATACTCAAAGCTTATTCTCTTTCGAAGATCTCAAATCACTCAATTGGCGAATCAAATCCCTGCTCACATTCTCAATGCTATGGCTGTTGATTTTGATTCAGTCCTGACTGTGAAGGACGAAGGGGTCAAGAATATCTTTCTCAAACTAGAAGCAGCCGGGCTGAAGGGATTTATGGGAAAATCTTTCCAAGATATTTATCTGAAGGAGATTCAAGACTTCTACACTAATGGATATATCACAACTAATGGTGAGATCGCTACTACTGTCAATGGTCAGCTACTGATCATTGATGAGGACTATTTCGGAAATCTATTTCAGCTGCCTACTGATGGGCTAGCACATATCTCTGAGATAAAAGCATTTGATGTTCACGAGATGCAAACCCTTCTTTCAGCTGATGATCAAAAGATCAAAGTTTCCGATCCCAAGAAGGAGTTGAAGCCAGAGGTACAGTTGTTGGCTGATATTGTAGCCAAAGGGCTCTTAGCGAAGGCATGATCCTTTGCTGCCCTAACTCTGGAGAAATTCCAAGCCATAACTGCTATCGTGGCTGACAAGAAGATGAACTGGAAGAACATTATTTTCAACATCTTGAAAAATATGTTTAAATCGACCAAGCAATCAATGGTATTTGCTGTGCAACTCAGCTATCTGCTGAAGAAGAAGAAGTTGGTGGGTGATGATGCTGAGAAATCATCCCAAGTATAAAGTTTTCAATGCTAAGAATGTCTAGCCGCCGAAGAAAAAATTGGACATGTCTCCTGAGCAATTTTTGAAGGTGAAAAATGAGATTGGGACGTAGGAGGCTCCCAAGTCAATGAAGAAGGCTAAGAAAACAGTTCAGAAGAAGACAATCAAACGCAAACTGATTGTCTCTGAGACTGACTCTGAGAAGACTCTTTCGCCCAAAATCACCAAGAAACCCAGGACTCTGAAGACCAAACCTGCTGCTGCAGTTGGAACCATTCCAACTGAATGGATGACACCATCAGGAGCCCAACAGCCTATTCAGGCTATACCTCTGCAAGCCATTCCAACTGAATCTTCAGCTGAGGTCCAATTACCTCAATCTGCTGCTCAATCAAAGGAGAAGATCACCAAATCTGGTGATGAGAAGAAATCGACTAGGGCCAAGGCTCCATTAATCACCATTATTGGTCGCACTCCTCTACCAATCGCAAGACCAAAAGGAGCAGTGATCAGAGAAAGAATTGATGCAACAACTTTAGGGCTAAGCATCTCTCATGCCCTAACTGATTCAAAAGGCAAACAAAAAATGCAAGAAGAGCCCAGGCCCACAAACCCAATTCAAACTCATATTGATCGATTTCGAAATAGATCAATGAGTTTTCATTCATTTTAAAGATGAAAGCCTACAATGAATGGCTTATATTCAGAATTGAAGTTTTTGCTACGCAGCTTCAGAAGAAATCAGTTCTGGAGAAATTTATAAAACTTGAGAAAGTTTTGCTTAAAATGGTAAAAGTTTCTTCAATTGTACAAGCTCTGGAGCGGAAGAAATACTTCTTCGACCAGGTGCGCGAGAAGAAGTTACAAAAAATGCTCAGTTAGTTACGACTCAATTTTGATCCTACCAGTCCAACCGCATTCAATGATAAAGCTGTTTATGAGAAACTGGACTCGGATCTTCAATCGCTCCAGTGGGAAATCAAACAATGGGAAATGGACCAAGAGCTGACTCTGCCATCAGACTCTCAAAATCTCCCAAATGAAGAGCCGGCTGAACAATCAGCTCAACATCAAGAGCAGTCCAAAGAATCAGTTGTTGAGTCTTGCAAGCAAGAAAATGCTTCTACTTGAGAGAATGTACAACCATTATCTTCTGCTCCTCCATCTTCAACTGCAGAACTTGTACTTTATTTTGATGCTGAGTTATCACTGAAAAATCTTGAAGAAGTGATCAAATCAGTAACCACTGATATCCAGCTAGATACTATTACAGCAGTTGAAAAAATTTTGGAAACTGAAGAACTAGTTGATTCGACTTACTGAAGAACCAGTCAATCAAGCTGAAGAACCAGCCAAACAAGCTATTTTTGAAGAAATTGAAGAATTGTCAGCTGAAGAGCCAGTCGAAGATTCAGTTTTTCAACAAACTGAAGAACCAGTTTGTGCATCAGCTGCGCAACTAACTGATCAACCATCTACTGTTTCAGCTGATCAACAAACTGAAGAGCCATATGTTGATCCAAATCTTCCCTCCCCTCAACAGCTTCAACAAGAAGCCTTACCATAACAGAATTCAGAAATAGTGACACTTGAAACGGATACAACTGAAAGGGCACTGATCATATTCGATCAACAAGACAGAGAATAGGAACCAGCAACTTCTGAAGCTATGTATCCTGGCATCTCAATAGCGAATGAATCCTTGATTGAAGACATTCAGGAGATCCAGTCCAATCTCGCTGGTATAGTGTCTTCATTTTCAGATATCAAGTCAACTCAATTCTTGCACACTATGAGATTTGATTCGATGAAGGACAACACCATGGCAACATTGCACCAAATCCAAAAGGACGTCACTTATTTATTCTTTCAAATAGACTAACTCCGGAAAGACAGGGTGTCAACTGAAGCTCATTTTCAGACTCAAGCTTTGGTTACAAGACGTCTTGACTATCTGGAAAATACTATGTCTAAAAGAATGGATTTGCTGCAACACATACTATTAAATGCGGTGTCAGATCTCAACACTGACGTGCGAACTTTATCGAGAAAGGTTGACGGGTTTGACAAAAAGGGAGAAGAACAATAAGAACTAGGAAGAAAGGATCAGACAGAGAAGTCTTCAAAGGCTTCGCCAAAAAAACCTTCAAAGGCTACTTCAAAGACCATCAAAGAAAAATATAAGACTATTTTATTTATTCAGATTTTTGAAGATTATTTCATTCTTTGTACGAATCTATACATTGAAATGATTATTTTATCTACAAAGTATTCGAAGATTATTTTTGCAAGATCAGTCGATCAGTTCATGAATTCAAAGTTTTGTCAAACACCAAAAAAGGGAAAATTGTTGGAAACTGAATTTCGATTGTTTGACAAACTAAATGCTTAAACGATTGTTTGAGAGTAAACTTAACAAAATACTCAACTAAAACCAGCTAAACTGAACCTAGGCAGTCAACTGACTGATCAGTTGGAAACTGATCAGTTGCTACATCCAGTTGTGAGCTGATCAGCTACTGCTTATCAGCTGATCTTTTAGCTATACACATCAACAAAAGGACGATCAACCGAAAATAGTACAAAAGCAGACTGCAACAGAGAGTGGGAACGCCGAAATTCAGCTACAGTGTACGAATGTCAGAAGGATGTTGACATGGCAAACCAACGGATAAAAAGATTCAAATTCTATTAAATGTTACCATTGAAGAGAAGAGTAGCTGCGAATATATTATCAAAGTTCTGAATATCAAAACTCGTCTATTCTCTAAAAATACGCTATTACTCTACTGAAATAAAAGCTCACGTTTATCGCATATATTCGTAGCAATCAAGGCTACACTTTCGAGCTTTCTAACACATTGTTATTATTGTAAAACTAGATCTTGTAAAAGATTAGTTGTGCTAAATTCTGTAGTATACTGTGAAGCATTTTGTAAACTAAGAGTTTCAGTTTTGGCAGTGAAGTCCAAACTGAAGTGGGTCTGTACAAACTTTTGTATCGATCAAAGTCTTTTAGTGAATATCATATCCTTGTAATAGAAGAGGTGACGTAGGAGTGTTTGAAATCTCCGAACATCCGTAAAATCTTGTGTTCTTATTTCAGTTTATATTCTATCTATCAGTCAGTTTTATTTCGCACTTTATTGTTAACTGATTGATATTGACTAACAAGATTCCAAATATCAGTTTATCACTAAAACTGAACTCAACGTTCGAAAAGTTGATAAAAGTTGTGAGTATTTATTCAACCCCCCTTCTAAATACTCTTTTAACCTATTATTCGATCCTATCAGTAAGTGTGTGTGAAAAAGTGCGTGTATGCGTGTATTTTAATAAATTAGGGTGTAGAATTTGTTTAATTAACAATTATCAACTAAATTAAAATACTAACCCACTATTACTATACTAACAATCCCATAAAAATTTAAGATACACAATAAAAATGCCAATTACAATGTTAATTCCCACCAACTGCACAAAGTCTCCTAATTTAAAATAAAATGCACAATTGCAAAATTTTAAAAGTTTTAAAATCCTAAAACCATTATTTAAATAAATTAGGCTTTAAAATGCTAAAAACTTAATAAATCATTTAAAATGACATTTTCTTGACCTGAAATAAAATACCACATTTTAAAATCGTCAAAATCGTCCCCGGTCACTTTTCTTCAAACTCGCATCGAATAATCGTCTGAAATATGAAACTCGGGAAAATATTTTAACGTGCATTACCTAAACATAAATAATTTAAAATAATACATTTAAATAAATTATGCATCTCTAAAATCATTTTAAATTTACATAAATAATTTAACAATTACATAAATGATTGGGTTTTACGTGTACTGATTTTTGGGCTCTACAGGGGTCAAGTTGAAAAAATATCCAAATTCCTTGTGGTTTTCTATGAGACAACAACTTTGTTTTCTGGAGTGAAATATCCTACTGCAAACTTTTACTCTCCTCGTGTTTTTACGGTTCAATTGACACTAAGTCAAGCCTAGCAGAGATCTAATGATTTCATGAGATCAATGGCCAATCGAATGTTTCAGAAATTTGACAAATATTGGAAAGATTATAACATTTTGTTTTCATTGCCGTGATAGTTGATCTGAGGTTCAAGATACATTTTTTTTATTTTTGTTACAACAAGTTATACATACATGGTAGTACTGTATTAAGTCTGGTGAGGTTTAAGTTAGTTTTTTTTATTTGAGGAATATATGGGCCTTGCTTCCAAATCAAGTAGTAGCAACACATCTGCGAGTTCTCACAGTGGCATTGATGATAATGCTTCTCTTCCTCTAAATTCAAGCAGTGGATGCATGGATGTTTTGAAGGTATTTATTATAATTTTTTTCTTTTTCTCACTATTTTTTACTTTTTCGTTACCATTACATTTAATTTATAATATAGGAATTTTGCATCAAAGAATATAATTCAACGATAGAGCTCAAAATAATCAATTAGAGCTTTATTTGGATGAATTGAAAATTGACATATCTTCAAAATGCGAGGTTTTTTTGGATAATAATATGCTTTAACTCAACATGACCCATCCGAATTGACACACCTATGAGCAACATCTCAAGTTGAACTAATTTCATGCTATGTAATCAAGGAGTTATATTCTCCTATAGATAACTAGGGCCCCGTGATATTAAGGTTTTGCTTAGTAAGATCACGCCAAAGCCTTTTTCTAAGCGTGGCATTGGGGCTTACGTAAACTATTCACAAGAACCAAGGTACCGAAGTACCTGCCTCTACATGTACCAGGACAAAACGCGGGTGATAGTAGACAATATACAACCTTAGTTCATCTTTCCAAAAGATCCAAATGTCCCCACTAAAACCCACCGCTTCAACCCTTAACCAGTTCCATAACCCATCTTTTTGCAAATATCATCAGCATGGGAACCCAAAACATGAGGCTCAAGCAAACCTAGTAAACTAGAATTGAATCTTTTTATCATATCTTTAAGGATGAGGTTCAATTCTTTAGAGGCCAAACCTTGACAATTCCAAACCAATAATATTCGAACTTAAAATAATCAGGATATGTAATTGCACCCTCGAAATGTGCATTAATAACACATACCATAAAATTGGGGGGCTGGGACACACACACACTCCAATGTCTCCTTGAGAACCACTTAGTCTCTATTTTCAACTTCATGGTCCATTAACACATCCTTGTCTGTATTACCAAGGATAAGAAGGGGTTCTTGATGGTGCTAGGTACCAATTGCACTTTCCAATAGGATACCGTTCTCCAAAGAATCCCTACTTGGCACAATATTGATCATCTGGGCATCGTGTGTTTAGAAACAATTGTTAGAGTAGGTGCCCGACAAGCCAACATGTGGCTATGACTTTTATTGACTCTAATGTAAAACAATCTTTATTTTAATTATATTTTACGATTCTATTCGATTATGAAACTGCATAGATAAAGTCCTTTAATATACAATAGGTACCATGAGGTCTGCGTCACAACGTAAGATAATGAAACTCATTAAGAAGTGTACCGTATATTCTAAACATGTCCATGGCTGATTCAACCGCCTAAAATTGGGATAAAAGTCGCTCGAGCTTGAGACTAGCATCTGTGATGTAAACGTCATGTTTCATTAGCAAGGGCATGTAGATGTCCATTCACACGGATGAGTGATCATATGATGATGCACTGAACAATCCTCACTCGAACGATCCAAGTGGTTCTCACTTGTCGAGTGGAATAGTCTGCAGTTATGGTTGTATGCCACTAGTTCTTTGACCCGGGACAATGTTGGGGCTATACGTAATGGCATGCACTTTGATCTATTTACCGACTCCATCGAGGGTCATCAGATGGCGAGGTTGAGTGTAGTTCGAAATACGTAGGAGCAAATACATTGTAGTCGAGGAATCACAGTTCTCCTACGGGTGAAGATATCCTATGTGATCTAATGAGTTAATAGTGCAAATGGTCTTTGGTCAGAGCAAGAAATGTGCTTTAGGAAAATGTGTTTTCCTAGTTGCACATACCATGACACTGTTGCTGGATGTTCCATGTCACGATCTCGGGGCGTGACAACTGATCAGGAATGCAGGCTTTGTAGAGGAGAAGGTTAACATAATAATTCTGAACAAATCACTGCTTCCAAGAGACACTAAGTACACTGCACCCTTAATTATTGATGTTGGTGATTGCTTCCAGCCACACTTGTTAGCTTCAATTAATACTCTGTAGCACTGTATTTGTTCTGATAATGGCATTGTTAGCTGCAAATATATATAGTTTAATTTAATACTTTCAAATTAAAGAACTTTTATTTAGGTTTCAATAATTACACTATAATAATGTGTCAAAAAATATAGTTCCTACAATTTAGTCCAGTTCTTAATTAATAAATCTTCAATAAATACTTGAATAAATTAAATTATATTTCCAATTACAATGATTATTTTTTGGTAATATATATTTGGAGTGTCAAATGAGTTATTAGGTGTACTTGGAAGAGATAGTAGTGACATTTGCGCATGACATGATTTTATTTAATTAATTTTGAAATGTTGTCATTTATCATTATACATTGTCTTTTTTAGTTTTCTCAGGTTGTGATGTTTATTGCCTTTAAGACTTGTTTTCAAGGAATTTTCAATTCTTTGCTTGTAACTAATCATATTGTTATGCCTTTTAATTGATAGAATGAGTTCAGAACCTATTGGTCTTGACCACGAGGAGGATAGTGTGGAGAGTGTACTTGTGTTGGACTTAGATGTTGATGAAGATTCATGTACTAACTTGAAAAGTTGGACCTCCGGAAGTCCTAAACGAAGGACCCTTTAAATCACAATGATGGCAATATTTTCAGATGCTTCCAGATGTAGAAGGAAAATAAAAGCGCTACAAATGTAAAGCATGTGGTAGTACGTTCAAAGCAGACAGTAGCATGTGTACAGATAATCTCCAACGCCATATTCTCAAACAGTGTTCTAAACAGAAAACATTTGTTACTGCTCGGGCTTTTTTAGAATAAGGTGATAAAAGTCTTGCAATAATATAACAAAAGTTCAGCCAAGAAAGATTTAGAGAGTTGTTAATATTTGGAACCTCAAGTCAATCATTTCACTAGAAACATAGCAAGGACTTATACTCTCAATGTAACACTTGTGGCTAAAACACATAATCAGTGCGGAAGCTTTTAAATATAATTAGGAGAAAATGTGTTATTTTTAAAAAAAAATTGGGCAGCATCTCCCCGCAATTAGGACATGCCACCTGTCTCAAGCAACACATAAATACTTGCAAAAAATTTTCATTTACATCAGATACAAGATAATATAGCATCTACACATATTTCTAATTTAAATACCAAAACAAGATTTTCAAGGTTTACCAAAATAACCAAAAGTTCAACACATCAAAATAGCATCCAACCAATATCTCCAAAGCTTAGCATATATCCTTATCTCGCTTCGACGACTCAGGGATGATCAGTCTTTCTTACCTGTGCCTGCATCACATGAACATAACTGGAATGAGTATAAAACTCAGCAAATGAAATCAATACTAACAAGATACGTATATATCATTTTATTGTAAAACATAAAATGTGAAGGGTTGTTTGCTCAGCATCTTTGAAATGCTTCAAACAAAATATTCTCCAATGAGCTGCAATAGCTCGTGTTCTAAGAATATTAACACCGATGAATTAAATCGAGTTTGGTTAAAAACTAAGCGGAAGAAACTCGAAGTAATCATTCGTAAAGAAGACTGTTATATTAGAAAGCATTTTATCTTATGTAAACTGAATAACCGAAAAGGGTAGATTAGTTTTTGCATTCATCAGTTCAGTTATGGTGACAGCTGAATTGACGGATACTCTAACTGATCCAAACAGTTTGAAAACAACAGTTAATCAGTTAAATACACAAGATAAGTTTATGGATGTTCGGAGACTTCAACTGCTCCTACGTCACATCTTCTACCGCCTCGGGTAGGATCCACTAGAAGACTTTGATTTATACAACTACTTGTACAAACCCACTCAGCTAGGACTTACACTACTGCCTAAACTGAACTCCTAGCTACGACTGAAGACAGCACCTTCCAGCCAACACTTCTTTAATGTCTATGTGTCAAAGACTACATACACAAGTTTAACGTCTTTGTGCAAGACTGTATTTGAGTGGTCGAGAGTGTTTGTGTGTGAGAACTGAACAAGGATGTTCTCACACACTGAGGGAAATACGCTTCTTAATCTAAGCTGGTATATCTGTAAAGAGTTCTCTCGACTAGGCTGAATGCTTCTCTTAAGCTTATATGATTTTGAAGCGTGTCCTTTTCTTTTCTCTCTTGAGTTATGTTTGTTTGAGTCTTCATTGATTTTCTTTTTATATAGGCGGGAAAACTGATCGTACAGTGAGACTCATTTATTGTATCCGTTGCATCTTGAATTCGTTTCTTGGACTTTGTGTCTCGACTTTTCGACTACTCTTCTGAAACGTTTTGTATTTAATACACTGGTGCAACGTCCATTATTGTCCTTTGACTGGATAATGGCTTTGTACCTTCACGTACAGCTGGATTCCACTTGAAAGAGTTTGTCTTCATCCATAACTGAAAGATTCTAAATGATGCTTCGAATTGGTCAGTTGAACTGATCTTTCAGTTGAGCTGATGAAATCAGTTGACTCGTCCGTTGAACTGATTTCACACTCGTTCAGTTGGACTGATCAGCTGGGTTTCTTCATCAGTTTAACACTCCTTCGGCTGGCCAGGTTTCTGAGGTTTTTCTGCTGAATCACCTATCAACTGGACAATCAGCTGGACTGCTCAATTGACGTAATCAGTTAGACTGATTCATTTTGTGCGATCAGTTGGGTCTTCAGTTTGCGATATAAACATCTCGTGAGTGATCCTAGATGCTGCACACTTAGGTAAATCATTAGTAACATAATTAACAAGTTTTGTTATTATCAAAATCAAGATTGCGAATTTGAAAAGTTCCAACAAAATGTATAACCTCAATTTCATTTTGTTGAAAACATTGTACTTCTCATTTCATAAACGTCGAATCATCATTAATATCATCCGTCAAGAATCATAATACAACAATACATAGGGATGATATTCATTTCATCGATTAACTGAAGATTTGATAGTTCTTATAAGACAGTTCATACATTGCTAACCCTCTTCGTAAAAACGAATCTTATAGGAGGGACATGCACCTCTGCATAAAATCATCTTATAAGAAAGCACATGTTTTCATCGTTAATTAGAATTTCCAGATGCAACACCGCTACTATCACTATCAATCCAATCATTCAATAATATAAAACTTCATTCAGGAATTTTATCGAACACCTTAAAGGCATTTAAAGTTCAACCCCTTTCATTCAAAATGCATACAATTGCACTACCATATATACATATTTACATATATATATATATCATGAAATGAATTTGAAAGGAGTTAGCATCATAAAATCATCAAAACACATATATATAGGATCATCTGATGCATTTAAGAAATGATTCCACTTATAACCCAATACACAAGTGCTTGCTAAGTTCTTGAGAAATTCCTACAACACAATAACAATAATATTATCATCAATCATTATATTAACAATCTTACCTCAACACTCAAACCAAACAACCCAATGTCTTCCCTTCAATCACTAAATCAAGAAATAAGCTTTCTTACCTTGCTCCTAAACTCTTGAGGAGAAGAACTTCTAATCTCCAAGCAAAGATTAAGGTTTCAATCAAAGATTAATGTCTTGGAAGAAGTTGGATTGAAGGAGAAATGAGGAACCCTAGCTTCCAAACCGTGAGAAGAGAAAAGAAGAGAAGGGAAATGAGGAAAATGAGAGTCTCGTTCGATTTTATGCCTTAAATCACCTAAAACACGCTTTTCCACTGTACTGGGCGCTGGGGCGGTCAAGTTTTACCGCCCTAGCGCGGAACTTACTGTCTGAAACCAAAAAATACAGATCTAGGTGCGCTGGGGCGGTCAAACATTACCGCCCTACCGCGAAACCTTCTGTCCCGGTGCGCGCTCTGCGCACAGCTTCTCCAAAGATTGCTCCAGAAAAGCTTCTTCCCCTCATAATTGGAAAAAGTGGTAAACATGAATGTTTTAGCTCTATGTGTTGGTTGCCTCTCCAATTGTCCTCATGTCATTTGAAGGTCTGAATAAAGAGTTATGCTTAATCTACCAACATGTGTCACTGGAGGAACGACGATATAAATGATACTCTTCGGGGCGCTTTTGGCTTGTTTTTCACAATGATTTGAACAAAATTCAAAATGAAAGTTATAGCTTTATGTCTTATCTTTCTAATGAAAGTAACCTCGCATAAATCGAATCAATAAACAAAACATTATGCTAAAAACTACAACTACTGCCAGTTTAATACTGTTTCAGCACTTCCATTACCTATTTGACTAAATATCAACTTTCTATTCTACCCATACATTCTCTATTTCATTCCATATCATTCAATACCATTCATATCATATCTTGAAGCCATAAACCATCACCATACATCACATATCCTAAACGATCATCATAACAAACCATAAAAAGAATAAGAAACATACTTAATCATAATCATTACCTTATATCATAAACATACGAATATTTGGGTGTTACAATTCTCTCCTCCTTAAGAAATTTTGTCCCAGAAATTGCCATTACTGTGCGAATAACTCAAGATATCGTTGTTTCATTTCCTCCTCTGGCTCCCACATTGCCTCTTCAACCAACTGATTACACCAAAGAATCTTGATAATTCTGATCTCCTTATTCCTCAGTACTTTAACCTTGCGATCTAAAATCTGGATTGGTACTTCTTGATAAGTCAAGTTCGGCATCAGGTCCAACGGTTCATGTTTGAGAACATGGGAAGGGTTCGAGATGTACTTCCTGAGCATTGAGATGTGAAATACATTGTGGATTCTATCCAAGTCCGACGGTAAGGCTAGACGATATTCTCTTTCTCCAATCTTGTCCAGAATTTCAAATGGGCCGATAAATCTTGGGCTCAGCTTTCCTTTCCTGCCAAATCTCATAATGCCATTGAGAGGAGCAATTTTGACAAATACATGATCTCCAACTTCAAACTCCAAAGGCCTTCTTCGGTTATCGGCATAACTTTTCTGTCTGGATTGGGCCGTTTTGATTCTGTCCCGAATTAAAGCAATCACATCAGCTGTCTATTGGACCAATTCTGGTCCTAACATCTTTCTTTCACCGACTTCATCCCAGTTCAACGGTGACCTATATCTCCTACCGTACAATGCCTCATATGGTGCTTGATAACTATTGTTATATTTAAATTCCTCAAGTGGCAATTTAGAATCCCAGCTACCAGGAAAATCAATCGTGCAGGCTCGTAGCATATCTTCAAGAATCTGAATCACCCTTTCTGATTGCCCGTCACTCTGAGGATGATATGCTGTGCTAAAAGCCAACCCGGTGCCCAAGGCTCTGTGCAAGCTCTTCCAGAATTCAGAAGTAAATCTCGGGTCACGATCAGATACAATTGACACAGGGATTCCATGAAGTCTCACAATCTCTGCTACATAGACTTCAGCATACTGGTTCATTGTGAACGTCGTCTTGACCGGAAGAAAATGAGCCGACTTGGTTAACCTGTCAACAATCACCCAGATGGAGTTGTAACCCTTTGGTGTTCTTGGAAGTCCCAATACGAAGTCCATGGTGATGTGCTCCCACTTCCACTGAGGTATTGGGAGAGATTGCAAAGTTCCAGCAGGTCTTTGGTGCTCAATCTTTACCTTCTGACATGTTAGATATTCGGATATAAACTTTGCGATATCATTTTTCATACCTGGCGGCCACCAGTATAGACGTCGGAGATCCTGATACATCTTTGTGCTACCTGGATGTATCGAATATGGCGCGGTATGAGCCTCTGTCAAAACATCCCGACGAATGTCATTACCACTGGGAACACATATCCGACCTCTCAACGTTAACAAATCATCAATGTTCATTGCAAACTCTGTATTTCCTTTCTCATCGGCTTTGGATCACAATTCCATCAACTGATTGTTATGAGGCTGCTCCTGTCGTATCCTATCTGTCAACGTAGGTCGAAAACCAAAGCTGAAAGTTTAGCTATGATCCCTTGCTCTACCATAGCGATATCGCTCCTCTGAAGATCCAATAACAACGGCTTTTGAATCAATGAGCTCAAAGAAGAAACTGACTTGCGGCTCAAAGCATCTGCAACAACGTTTGCTTTACCTGGGTGGTAGCTAATGGTCACATCATAATCTTTAATAAGTTCTAACCACGTCCTCTACTGTATATTGAGTTCTTTCTGTGAGAATAGATATTTCAAGCTCTTGTGGTCTGTGAAAACTTCACATTTCTCGCCAAACTGATAATGCCTCCATATTTTCAATGCAAAGACCACAGCAGCCAACTCAAGATCATGGGTGGGATAATTTTTCTCGTAGTCCTTCAACTGACGAGAAGCATAAGCGATTACTTTCCCATGCTGCATTAGTACAGCTCCAAGTCCCATCTTTGACGCATCAGTGTATACAATAAAATCTTCAGTGCGGCACGAAAGTGCTAGGATAGGGGCTGATGTCAACTTGTCTTTCAACAATTGAAATCCGTGTTGGCACTCGTTTGTCCACTAAAACTTCACCGCTTTCCTCGTCAGATTGGTTAATGGCAGGGCTATTTTGGAGAAATTGGCAATAAAACGTCGATAATAACCTGCCAAACCAAGAAAACTACGCACCTCAGAGATTGTCGTATGAATAGGCCATTGTTTAATTGCTTCAATCTTCATGGGATCCACTACAATTCCGTCTCTCGAAACGATATGGCCCAGAAATGATACTTGCTCTAACCAGAATTCACACTTTTTCAACTTTGCGTATAACTGATTTTCCCTCAATAACTGCAATACAGTTCTGAGATGCTCGGCATGAAGTTCCCGAGTTTTTGAATAAATCAAGATATCGTCAATGAAAACGATAACAAAGCTATCCATATATGGCTTGAAGACCCGGTTCATTAGATCCATGAAGACAGACGGAGCATTCGTCAACCCGAATGACATGACTAAGAACTCATAATGGCCATACCTGGTTCTGAATGCAGTTTTAGGGACGTCGGCTTCCCTAAATTTCAGCTGATAATAACCAGAACGCAGGTCGATCTTTGAAAACACTGTCGCTCCCTACAGCTGATCAAAAAGATCGTCAATCCTCGACAATGGATATTTATTCTTGATCGTGGCTTTGTTGATCTCTCTGTAATCAATGCATAACCGCAAAGATCCATATTTCTTTTTGACAAATAAAACCGGAGCTCCCCACGGAGAAGAACTCGGACGAATAAAGCCTTTGTCTAATAGATCCTGCAACTGATTCTTCAGCTCCTTCATTTCAGTCGGGGCCATTCGGTAAGGAGCTTTTGAAATCGGAGCAGTACTTGGAACCACGTCAAGCACAAACTCAACTTCACGGTCAGGTGGTAATCCAGGCACATCATCTGCAAATATGTCAGGAAAATCCCAAACCACCTCAATCTCATTCAACTTCATCGTCATCTCAATATTCACATCTATCACAGCAGCTAAAAACCCCTGACACCCCTTTGATAACATTTCCTGAGCTTTGAGACAAGAAATACAAGGATTGCACAACGAAATACCTGAACTCTGGAAAATCCCGCTATCATCATCTTCTGTAGGAAATCGCACCTTCTTAGCCACGCAATCAATAACGGCACAATATGACAATAGCCAGTCCATTCCCAAAATAACATCAAACGCCACCATGGGAATAACAATAAGATCAGCAAAATAGATTTTCTCATTAACTTGTACTGTACAACCTTTAAGAATACTAGAAGGCCATATTTCGTCTCCCGATGACAACAAAATACTATAGTGGAGGGTTCATAAGATAGAACAACATTCAAGGAGTGCAAAAAAATTTCAGACATAAAAGAATACGTAGCACTAGTGTCAATCAATGTAATAGCGGCCTTGCCTGAAATTAAGATAGTACCTGATATAATAGAAGAATCAGGATTCGCGCCTTCTTTGGTCATTGTGAAAATTCTGCCTTGAACCCTGTCCTTCCCTTTCTCACCCTTTACTGGACAATTTTTGATGACGTGTCCAACACCTCCACAACGAAAGCATCGATTACTTCCAAACAAACACTCATCTGTATGCATTTTGCCACATTTTGGACATACAGGTTGATCATACGCAGGCGGTGGAATAGGAGCTTTGGGTCGATGCTTCTCTTTCTCTTTGCCTCTGAACTTACCCTTACCCTTCCATCCAGATCCTTGGCCCTTAGCAGAAAATCTTGGCGCTTCAACTGTCTTTCTCTTTTAATTTCCTTCTCGTACTGCTCAGCCATCCTTGCTTTTTCAACAATCTCTTAATATGAAGCAGCTTTAGACATTCGAACGTCTCTTTTAATTTCAGCCCGAATACCTCTAAGAAAATGCTCGCCCTTTTCGATGTCATTACTGGCCAGATATGGAGAAAACTGACACCCCTCTTCGAATTTGAGAATATACTCTTGAATTGTCATATTTTCTTGCTTCAGTTCTAGAAATTCCTTCACTTTCTGACTTCGAACATCTCGAGGAAAATATTTGTCGTAGAATAAATCTTTAAACTCCTGCCACTTGAGTGCTGAGACATTAACTGATATCTTGGTGGCATCCCACCAAGTCCTCTCCGTCTTTGTCAGTAGAAAAATGGCACAGCTAACTCGATCTTTATCGTCAAACTGCAGATAATCATAAATAGCCTCCACAGCTTTGACACATTCCAAGGCGACCATGGGATCAGTGCTACCATCAAATTCTGGTGGCTTCATCTTACGAAATCTTTCGTATGCACCATCACTACTGGGCTCGGGCCTCACTTGCTCTCTCTCTCTCCCTCGCCCTGCATTCTGCATCCGTAAGAGCTGCTGGATTTGCTCACCGTGTACCTTTGCCTGTTCTTTCAGTAACTTGTTAATTCACCAACCACTCTAGATGATGAACTATCCTCCACTTCTGGAGCTTTACGTTTAGGCGGCATGATCCTATAATACATATTAGTTTAAAACCATTTCCATACATAATATATCGTAATTATTGAGGCTACACATCCATATTATATCAAATAATGCAGATACATACATACCGAATTGTCGACAGCAGAAGAAGTCATATGCCAAATCATTGGTCCGAAAATCTCGGCTCTGATACCACTAAATGTAACACTCTTGGCTAAAACACATAATCAGTGCGGAAGATTTTAAATATAATTTGGAGAAAAAGTGTTATTTTTTAAAAAAATTTGGGCAGCATCTCCCTGCAATTAGGACGTGCCACCTGTCTCAAGCAACACATAAATACTTGCAAAAGATTTTCATTTACATCAGATACCAGGTAATATAGCATCTACATATATTTCTAATTCAAATACCAAAACAAGATTTTCAAGGTTTACCAAAATAACCAAAAGTTCAACACATCAAAATCGCATCCAACCAATATCTCCAAAGTTTGGCATATACCCTTCTCTCGCTTCAACAACTCAGGGATGATCAGTCTTTCTTACTTGTTCCTGCATCACATGAACATAACTGGAATGAGTATAAAACTCAGCAAATGGAATTAATACTAACAAGATATATATATATCATTTTATTGTAAAACATAAAATGTACAACCTCAATTTCATTTTGTTGAAAACATTGTACTTCTCATTTCATAAACGTCGAATCATCATTAATATCATCCGTCAAGAATCATAATACAACAATACATAGGGATGATATTCATTTCATTGATTAACTGAAGAATTGATAGTTCTTATAAGATAGTTCATACATTGCTAACTCTCTTCGTAAAAACTAATATTATAGGAGGGACATGTACCTCTGCATAAAATGCATCTTATAAGAGAGCACATGTTTTCATCGTTAATTGGCCAATTACATTGCGGATTTAGAATTGCCAGAGGCAACACCGCTACTATCACTATCAATCCAATCATTCAATCATATAAAACTTCATTCAGGAATTTTATCGAACACCTTAAAGGCATCATTTAAAGTTTAACTCCTTTCATTCAAAATGCATATAATTACACTACCATATATACATATTTACATATATATATATATCATGAATGGAATTTGAAAGGAGTTAGCATCATAAAATCATCAAAACACATACATATAGGATCATGTGATGCATTTAAGAAATGATTCCACTTACAACCCAATACACAAGTGCTTGCTAAGTTCTTGAGAAATTCCTACAACACAATAACAATAATAATACCATCAATCATTATATTAATAATCTTACCTCAACACTCAAACCAAACAACCCAATGTCTTCCCTTCAATCACTAAACCAAGAAATAAGCATTCTTACCTTGCTCCTAAACTCTTGAGGAGAAGAACTTCTAATCTCCAAGCAAAGATTAAGGTTTCAATCAAAGATGAATGTCTTGGAAGAAGTTGGATTGAAGGAGAAATGAGGAATCCTAGCTTCCAAACCGTGAGAAGAGAAAAAAAGAGAAGGAAAATGAGGAAAATGAGAGTCTCATTCGATTTTATGCCTTAAATCACCCAAAACACGCCTTTCCACTGTACTGGGAGCTGGGGCGGTCAAGTTTTACCGCCCTAGCGTGGAACTTACTGTCCGAAAACCAAAAATACAGATCCAGGCGCGCTGGGGCAATCAAACATTACTGCCCTAGCGCGGCACCTTCTGTCCCGGCGCGCGCTCTGCGCACAGCTTCTCCAAAGATTGCTCCAGAAATGCCTCTTCCCCTCATAATTTGAAAAAGTGGTAAACATGAAAGTTGTAGCTATGTGTTGGCTTGCATCTCCAATTAGCCTCATGTCATTTGAAGGTCTGTGTAGAACCTGTAACTTAGACTACGTATAAGCCATGCATAATTCTAGTATTTTAAATTAAAATGATTTTATAGCATGAGTATTTAAATTTAATTATTTCATGCAGTAGTTTAATTTTTATCATTTCAGTTATTTCAGTGAGGCCGGACGGGAGTTGGAGTTTTGAGATAGAATTTAAGATTCAGAAAACATTCCAGGATTTATTTTTAGCTAGCAAGTAAGTTCATTTAAGTTAATAAGGGGGTTTGAGGATTTAATTTAATTACTTGAGGTGAGTAGGAAATAAGTCCATATAAGTTCCTTTAATTAAGGGATTAATTCACTAAATTATTTAAGGGATTAGTGAGGCTTTTAAGGGTTATAAATTTAGTAAATAAGCAACATTTTTCACTCCATTTAAATGGTAAAATTCGGCCACCCTTAGTTGCTAGAACATTCCTTGCCAACACATCACCTTTGACCCTTTCTTTGTATTTAATTAGTAGGATAATTCTTTGATTTTTGGAGCACCATTTAATTAATAATCAACCTTATCCTAGCCTTGTTGTGCATGGTAGAATCGGCCACACCTCATCCTTAATCCCTCCAACCAATATTTGATAGCAACAAAAAATTCAAATTTCAAAATGAGGGAGACTTGGTCTTGATTTGTCCCTTATATTTTTGCACCCATCCCCCTCACTCCCCTAACCATTTCCCCATCTCCCTAATCTCAAAAATAAGAGCCATTTCAGAGTAGAAAACCGTGGGTTGCATAGCTAGACACAAGAGGAAAAATTCAGTAGCAAGCTAGGTAGCAAAGCGCTCCACTCCTCCGCGCCGAATCGTTTCATTCTTTCATTTTCTTTCAAAACGAAACCAAGGCATGTATATATATTTAATTGCTCTTCAATCAAGTCATATTATCATTTCAAAACATCACATGTACATAGATTTGAAATGGAAAACCGAAATACATGACAAAACATTTTGAAACCATGATGCAGATTTTCGGATTTCTCCCTTGTGCTCTCACGTTTGCTGCTGTTTTAGTTGCTACAGGTTATGGTTTGACTCCAGGCTCCCAAGGCAACTCCTATACATGTACTAGAAGGGTTTAGGACCATGTTGATACATTAGTTCAGCTCCCATGCTTGCTGGAAGTCGAAATGACAGCAACCTCCCCATAGGTGCAGAAATGTGTTTCGAAAATTCAGTTGCTGTCAAAAAGGGAAATGAAACTGATCATGGCTGCCCCAAGGCCTATAGCCATGGTTAGATCACTTCCCTAGCATGTCTAAGACGTGACTAAGTCGCCCTTTTGGTGGCTTGGTCCATGGTGAATCGGTTTTTAAATTAAAACTCAAAAACAGCACAGCATCCTTTCGGCCCTCCCCTTTTTCCAGCATGTGTGTTTCGAATTGGTGGAATGGTGTGGATCTTGTTTGGCCTATGGCCCTTAGCCACGGTTCATACAATGCCCCTAGATGTCTAGATCATGTCATGGTCAATCAAATGACCACTGGAACGGTCCATGATAGCAAAATAAGAACAAGAGCCCGACGTGCAGAATGTGTTCTCGGGTAGGAACTTTTCTATTGTTGTTGGTGTGATGCGAATTGTGGCTGGCCTAGGGCCCTTAGCCATGGTTCAAATCATTCCTTGAGATGTTGGTAAGAGTCTCTGGTCGGTGGTTCAAGCCCCAATGGCCTGTAGTCTCGAAAACGACGCCAGAAACCTAAGCACAGTTGCTGTATTTTGTGGACAGCAACTTGCTGTGACGGTTCAGTGGCTTGTTCGAGTTCTCGGTTGGCTTTTAGCCCATGGCCTTGGACTGGACAGTGCCTCATTGAGTTGGAAAGGTCATGTTTTTGACCGTTCATCATTCGGATCATTTTTGAGGTCGTACGAGAATTTACGGTGCGATGTGCCAAATTGACTCTCGAAAGAGCGTTTCATGTTTTGGCCTCCATTCACCTAGATTTCGGCCCTCACCATTTTAGGAGCATTATTTTATCTTTTTAGGCGTATTTTAATCATGACTACATGATGATTCAGTGTTGGTTCGGGTTGGTTCGGAGTCGTGATTAAATACAAAGTCGGTAGACGTAATTGTCACATTTTTGAAGGTTATTACATAGTTTGGTCCCATAAAACTATTGCATATTTTTCATGGCATATTTAGGTTGCAGCGAGCCTAGGAGCGATCCAATCCATTCAGTAAAATTGTTACAGGATATTTAATTCAGTTATTTAATTATATTACGTGCAAAAATACAAATTTTGAGATTTATGCGATATGGCTTGTGGTCACTTTACTACCATGATTAAATCCGGTCGCCAGTTACCGGTCCGGTCGTCAGTTACCAGTTATGAGAGCATTACTAAGTCTTGTCACCAGTTACAGGCCTGGTCGCCAGTTACCGGTCAGTTCAGTTGTTTCACCCAGTACTGTGGCAGTGGTCTGATCAGACGTACATTACTAAGTCCTGTCGCCAGTTACAGGCCCGGTCGCTAGTTACCGGTCAGTTCAGTTCAGGGACCACATGCGTAGACTTTAATCTCACCAGAAAATTATTACAGGCTATTTCAGTACAGGGCTCCAAGGAGCAAACATTTTCACTATGATTTTCAGTTCAGTTATGCACGTATTATAATTAATCATGACACGACATTTTTACGTTATGCCTCATGACATGATATTTTCACTTGCATGCAAGCTTATTATTTATTTACTTACTTGCTATTTACGATATATGCATGTTGAGTCTTTAGAATCACTAGACTTGATTGTTGTAGGTGCTGATGATGTCGGGACCGAGGGCGGGGACCAGTGAGCAGGCTCGAGTCGGCAGTAGTAGGACCCGAGGACCTCAGTTCAGCATTTATTATTATTTGATGGCTCAAACATTTTAATTATCGTTAGAAAAATCTTTTTCTGTTATTTCGAAAATGTTAATTTCTTCCGCTGCCACTTTGAACATCAAACTTTATTTATCAGTTCAGTTATGAATGAAGCAATTTTAATTATTTAAAAGAAAAATTTTAAATTTTTCGCAAATTTTCAAGTAAGGATTTTTAGGCCTCGACAGCTGGTATCAGAGCAATGGTTCTGTATAGGGTTGTACTACTACTGATCTCGAGAAGCTCATTAAGTCACGTCTTCGGTCTGTGAGTTTTACATTTACGCATTTCATTTAAAGCATGAAATATTTTCAACAGCATGATTTCATGAGATATTTTTTTTCGCCCAGATTTTATTGGTCAGTATTTAAATTTAAATTAATGATGGAATTATGCATGTTAGTTACGTATGGGTTATGTATGGAACAGTATGCCCCCTAGGCGTATCCTCGAGCGCAATAGAGATGAGGAGCCTCGCCGAGAGGACAGGAAGGAGCAGAGACAAGAGAGAGACCTACCACCTCCACCACCGCCTCCACCGGACATGAATGCCCAGATGCTGGCTGGGATGACTCAGTTCTTCGCACAGTTTGCGGGGAACAATGCGGTGGCGACCAGGCCGACCGGGCCCGAGGCTGTTTACGAGAGATTTATGAAGATGCGTCCGAAGGAGTTTTCAGGGACGTCGGACCCAATGATTGCCGAGGGCTGGATCAAGTCCCTCGAGGTTATCTTCGAGTTTATGGAGCTTGGAGATTCAGATCGAGTTCGTTGTGCCTCTTATCTATTCGGAGGAGATGCCCGCTTATGGTGGGAAGGAGCTTCAGTAGCCCTTAACTTGGCTACGCTGTCTTGGACACGCTTCACGGAGGTATTCTATTCCAAATATTTTACGGAGGAGGTGCGCACCAGGTTGACCACTGAGTTCATGAGCCTGAGACAGGGAGATTCGACTGTTACGGAGTTCATCCGTAAGTTTGAGAGGGGTTGCCATTTTGTGCCCCTGATCGCGAATGATGCCAGAGCTAAGTTTATGCATTTCTTGGTGGGTCTATGGCCGATCTTGCGCCGTGATGTTAGGATGTCTAACCCTACTTCTTATGAGGTCGCTGTCTCCAAAGCCTTAGCCGCAGAGCAGGATCAGCGGGACATCGAGAGAGACCGTCAGGGCAAGCGCCCAATCCAGGTACCACACCGCCCTCCTCCTTAGCAGCATCAGTATCAGAACAAGAGGCCGTATCACGGCCCGCCCAGAAACAGAGGAGGACCTCAGCAGCAGCAGGGACGTGTCGTTCCGAGGACCTTTGAGCATCCGGCTTGCCCTAAATGCTCACGCCGCCATGCCGGAGTATGTATGTTTGGCTCAGAGAAGTGTTACAAGTGTGGTAGCGCAGGCCACACGCTGCCGTATTGCCCTCAGAAGAACCTGCCTACCCAGGGCAGAGTGTTTGCTCTCCATGCGACGGAGACGAACCCCGATACTATGTTGATGGCAGGTACTTTGCAGCTTTAAGTTTACATTTGAGATTTAATGTTTTGGGAAACGGGATTTAGATTTTGAACTTAGTTTTTGCGATAGGATTTCATGCTCTACTCAGTATTTATTTCCGGGATTTAGTTAGAAGAACTGTGACCTTTGCATGTCTATAAGCTTAGCTCTTGTGATTATTGGGTTCCGCTTAGTGTTCCGAACTTTCGGGGAGAATTTTCATAGCTGGCTCAGCTACCAAGGCCTTGATAGATTCAGGGGCTACTCACTCATTCATTTCAGAGGTCTTTGCTAATTTCCTCAAAGTTAAGACCATTGGGCTAGATATAGCCTATTCCATAGTACTGCCGTCTGCCGAGGAGATGGCAGCCACCAATGTGATATGAGACATAGATCTTGAGCTCCATGGCAACCTTGTTTATGCGGATCTTATCGTACTGCCGATGACAGAGTTTGACATTATTCTAGGGATGGATTGGCTACTGCGGAACAGAGTTTTGATTGACTTCCAGCGGAGATCTGTTTTAGTCCGACCACCTGGAATGACGCAGTTCTTATTTGAGCCAGACAGGTACTTTCCTTTACCGCGCATTATTCCATATGTTCAAGCTAGGAAGCTCATGCATAGAGGGTGTCGGGAGTTTCTAGCGACCTTTGTATCTGTCCCCGAGGCGCCCAGTCAGTCAGCCTCAGATGTTCCGATTGTTGGAGACTTCTTAGACGTTTTTCCTGAGGACGTCTCTAGTATGCCACCTGAGAGGGAGGTGGAGTTTTCTATCGAGCTTATGCCAGGTACGGTTCCGATCTCCAAAGCACCGTACCGACTTGCACCGACAGAGATGGCAGAGCTTAAGAAGCAGATTCAGGAACTTCTTGACAAGGAGTTCATTCACCCTAGTTTCTCACCTTGGGGCGCGCCAGTCTTGTTTGTTAAGAAGAAAGATGTCTCTATGAGACTTTGTATTGACTATCGGGAGTTGAACATGGTTACAGTGAAGAATAAATATCCACTTCCGAGGATTGAGGATCTGTTTGACCAGTTGCAGGGAGCTTCGATTTTCTCCAAGATAGATCTGCGTTCCGGTTATCATCAGTTGAGGGTGAGAGATGCTGATGTTTCAAAGACAGCTTTCAGGACTCGTTATGGCCACTACGAGTTCCTTGTGATGTCGTTCGGTTTGACGAATGCGCCAGCGATCTTCATGGATCTCATGAATCGCGTATTTCAGCAGTACCTCGATCAGTTTGTGATAGTGTTCATAGACGACATTCTCGTCTACTCCAAGAATCAGGATCACAACAGGCATCTGACCACAGTGTTGCAGACATTGCAGAAGCACAAATTATTTGCAAAGTTCAGTAAAGCGAATTCTGGTTAGAGAAGGTAGCGTTCTTAGGCCACATTGTTTCCAGGAGTGGCATTGAGGTAGACCCAGCGAAAGTTGCAGCAGTTAGAGATTGGGTTGTACCGCAGAATGCATCAGAGATCCGCAGTTTTCTTGGCTTAGCAGGATATTATCGGAAGTTCATCAAGGGATTCTCCTCGATTGCAGTTCCACTCACAGCATTGACCAAGAAGAATGTGAAATTTGTTTGGAGCGAGGAGTGTCAGAAGAGTTTCGATACTTTGAAACAAGCTCTTATCTCAGCAACAGTTTTGGCCGTGCCGTCAGGGTCCGGTGAGTTTGTACTGTATACCGATGCTTCGAAGCTCGGTCTTGGCACCGTATTGGTGCAGCATGGGAAGGTAATAGCTTATGCTTCTAGACAGTTGAAGACTCATGAGAAGAACTACCCTACCCATGATCTAGAGTTGGCCGTCGTAGTTTTTGCACTGAAGATTTGGAGGCACTATCTATATGGAGAGAAGTGCCAGATCTTTACCGACCACAAGAGCCTCAAGTATTTCTTTACGCAGAAGGAACTGAACATGCGTCAGAGGCGTTGGTTGGAGCTGGTGAAGGATTATGATTGTGACATTAGCTACCACCCGGGTAAGGCTAATGTAGTTGCGGATGCACTGAGCAGGAAAGTTGCAGCGATGGCCCATTTGACAGTTTTGAGACCTCTTCAGTTTGAGATGCAGAGGTTTGATCTCGAGACTTATCCTCAAGGTAGAGTTCCCCGTCTTTCTACCTTGACCATTCAGTCTTCCCTTTTGGACCGTATTCGCAGTGGTCAGTCATCAGATGAGCAGTTGGCCAAGTGGAAGCAGAGAGATGAGGCCAAGGGCAGTGTCTTGTATTCAGTCAGCGATGGTATTGTGAGGTACCGAGTCAGGATATGGGTTCCTAGCAGTGATTCTGTCCGATCAGATATTCTATCAGAAGCCCATATGTCGCCATACTCTATTCATCCAGGGAGTACGAAGATGTACAAAGATCTGCAGCTATTGTATTGGTGGCCTGGTATGAAGAAGGACATCAGACGATTTGTATCCGAGTGTCTGACCTGTCAGTTAGTGAAGGCCGAGCATCAGAGACCAGCAGGGTTGCTCAAGCCTCTTCCTATTCCCGAGTGGAAGTGGGAGAATGTTACCATGGACTTTGTGACCGGATTACCGAGGTCAGCCAGAGGATCGAATGCCATCTGGGTGATTGTAGATCGTCTTACCAAATCAGCGCACTTCTTGCCTATTAAGACGACTTTCACCATGGTTCAGTATGCGGAGTTGTATATTCGGGAGATAGTCCGACTCCATGGTATTCCAGTTTCTATCGTATCTGACAGAGATCCCAGATTCACTTCCGCGTTTTGGAAGAGCTTGCATTCAACTATGGGGACGAAGTTGCTGTTTAGCACAGCTTTCCATCCGCAGACAGATGGGCAGTCAGAGCGAGTCATTCAGATTTTGAAGGATCTTCTCCGTGCTTGCGTCATTCATTTCTCTGGGAGTTGGGAGTCGAACTTACCATTGGTAGAGTTCACCTATAACAACAGCTTTCAGTCGTCGATAGGAATGGCTCCGTATGAAGCTTTGTATGGTCGCAAGTGCAGATCTCCTGTTCACTGGGATGAAGTAGGAGAGAGAGCAGAGTTGGGTCCAGAGATTATTCAGCAGACTGTCGACGTAGTAGCCCGGATCCGTGATAGAATGAGGACTGCTCAGAGTTGACAGAAGAGTTATGCAGATCAGAGGAGGAGAGATTTAGAGTTCGCTGGACCATGTTTTTGTGAAAGTGGCACCTATGAAGGGTGTCATGCGATTCGGGAAAAAATGGAAGCTCGGTCCGAGATTTATTAGACCATTTGAGATCCTTGACAGAGTTGGGACGCTAGCTTATCGTGTGGCTCTTCCGCCGAATCTGGCCGGAGTACACAATGTCTTTCACGTCTCTATGCTGAGGAAGTATATGGCGAATCCTTCGCATGTCTTGAACTTCGAGCCGTTGCAGCTTACTCCGAACCTATCTTATGAGGAGAGGCCAGTGCAGATCCTAGACAGGCAGGAGAAGAAGCTTCGGAACAAGCTGGTTAGGCGAGTCAAAGTCAAATGGCTCAATCATTCAGAAAAGGAAGCTACATGGGAGTCTGAGCCGGAGATGAGAGATCGTTACCCCGAGTTATTCGGTGAGTTTTAATTTCGAGGACGAAATTTCTTTTAAGGGGGGGAGGATTGTAGAACCCGTAACTTAGATTACGTATAAGTCATGCATAATTCTAGTATTTTAAATTAAAATGATTTTATTGCATGAGTATTTAAATTTAATTATTTCATGCAGTAGTTTAATTTTTATCATTTCAGTTATTTCAGTGAGGCCGGACGGGAGTTGGAGTTTTGAGATAGAATTTAAGATTCAGAAAACATTTCCAGGATTTATTTTTAGCTAGCAAGTAAGTTCATTTAAGTTAATAAGGAGGTTTGATGATTTAATTTAATTACTTGAGGTGAGTAGGAAATAAGTCCATATAAGTTCCTTTAATTAAGGGATTAATTCACTAAATTATTTAAGGGATTAGTGAGGCTTTTAAGGGTTATAAATTTAGTAAATAAGCAACATTTTTCCCTCCATTTAAATGGTAAAATTCGGCCACCCTTAGTTGCTAGAACATTCCTTGCCAACACATCACCTTTGACCCTTTTTTTGTATTTAATTAGTAGGATAATTCTTTGATTTTTGGAGCACCATTTAATTAATAATCAACCTTATCCTAGCCTTGTTGTGCATGGTAGAATCGGCCACACCTCATCCTTAATCCCTCCAACCAATATTTGATAGCAACAAAAAATTCAAATTTCAAAATGAGGGAGACTTGGTCTTGATTTGTCCCTTATATTTTTGCACCCATCTCCCTCACTCCCCTAACCATTTCCCCATCTCCCTAATCTCAAAAATCAGAGCCATTTCAGAGTAGAAAACCGTGGGTTGCATAGCTAGACACAAGAGGAAAAATTCAGTAGCAAGCTAGGTAGCAAAGCGCTCCACTCCTCCGCGCCGAATCGATTCATTCTTTCGTTTTCTTTCGAAACGAAACCAAGGCATGTATATATATTTAATTGCTCTTCAATCAAGTCATATTATCATTTCAAAACATCACATGTACATAGATTTGAAAGGGACAACCGAAATACATGACAAAACATTTTGAAACCATGATGCAGATTTTCGGATTTCTCCCTTGTGCTCTCACGTTTGCTGCTGTTTCAGTTGCTACAGGTTATGGTTCGACTCCAAGCTCCCAAGGCGACTCCTAGACATGTACTAGAAGGGTTTAGGACCATGTTGATCCATTAGTTCAGCCCCCACGCTTGCTGGAAGTCGAAATGACAGCAACCTCCCCATAGGTGCAGAAATGTGTTTCGAAAATTCAGTTGCTGTCAAAAAGGGAAATGAAACTGATCATGGCTGCCCCAAGGCCTATATCCATGGTTAAATCACTTCCCTAGCATGTCTAAGACGTGACTAAGTCACCCTTTTGGTGGTTTGGTCCATGGTGAATTGGTTTTTAAATTAAAACTCAAGAACAGCACAGCATCCTTTCGGCCCTCCCCTTTTTCCAGCATGTGTGTTTCGAATTGGTGGAATGGTGTGGATCTTGGTTGGCCTATGGCCCTTAGACACGGTTCATACCATGCCCCTAGATGCCTAGATCGTGTCATGGTCAATCAAATGACCACTGGAACGGTCCATGATAGCAAAATAAGAACAAGAGCCCGACGTGCAGAATGTGTTCTCGGGTAGGAACTTTTCGATTGTTGTTGGTGTGATGCGAATTGTGGCTGGCCTAGGGCCCTTAGCCATGGTTCAAATCATTCCTTGGGATGTTGGTAAGAGTCTCTGGTCGGTGGTTCAAGCCCCAATGGCCTATAGTCTCGAAAACGACGCAAGAAACCTAAGCACAGTTGCTGTATTTTGTGGACAGCAACTTGCTGTGACGGTTCAGTGGCTTGTTCGAGTTCTTGGTTGGCTTTTAGCCCATGGCCTTGGACTGGACAGTGCCTTATTGAGTTGGAAAGGTCATGTTTTTGACCGTTCGTCATTCGGATCATTTTTGAGGTCGTACGAGAATTTATGGTGCGATGTGCCAGATTGACTCTCGAAAGAGCGTTTCATGTTTTGGCCTCCATTCACCTAGATTTCGGCCCTCACCATTTTAGGAGCATTATTTTATCATATTACGCGTATTTTAATCATGACTACATGATGATTCAGTGTTGGTTCGGGTTGGCTCGGAGACGTGATTAAATACAAAGTCGGTAGGCGTAATTGTCACATTTTTGAAGGTTATTGCATAGTTTGGTCCCATAAAACTATTGCATATTTTTCATGGCATATTTAGGTTGCAGCGAGCCTGGGAGCGATCCAATCCATTCAGTAAAATTGTTACAGGATATTTAATTTAGTTATGTAATTATATTACGTGCAAAAATACAAATTTTGAGATTTATGTGATATGGCTTGTGGTCACTTTACTACCATGATTAAATCCGGTCGCCAGTTATCGATCCGGTCGTCAGTTACCGGTTATGAGAGCATTACTAAGTCCTGTCGCCAGTTACCGATGAGCTCAGTTCCAGTCGACAATAAAGCCATTGATTCTGAGTGGTGGGATGTTTTCTTGAAGAAGAACTCTTCCTCCCAAGGTACCTTTCAGTTTCTTCTCCATTTTCGTCCTATCCTTCAGGTTTTGTTTGATAGAAATACAGCTGTAAATTTCAAGTCAGTCTCGTGGGTACCGTTTCTTATAATCTGTAGTAATCCTTTCTTGGATCTGAAAGATTACATTTTTGGGAACCTCGTTTAGCAAGCTCGGTAATTCCAATTTTGATGTGGGTTCTTGATTTTCTCTGCCTTGATTCAGTAATTACATATGCTGAATAGTAATCTATGCACATTTTTGTTAATTTGTTACTGCGGGGAATTATTGATAAAGAATCTGAAGCAAACATCCTACTTTTCCTTTCGAGATGAGCTTTCATTTCGAATTTTTTGGGATGCATTGTGTGTGTTAGAATTTATCTTTAAACTCGCAATAATTTGAGCTTTATTCGAACTTTAATCGGTCGATGATTCTTTTACTCATTGTACATTCGTATTTCTCTGTTCCTGTATGCCCCTTCAAATTAGATGCTATCTGATTGCCGAAAAAGAAAATTTACTCAGTTTTTTTTTTTTTAAGAAGACTTTTAAGCCATCAATAGTCAATATAGCGTAATCGCCTAATTTAGAACTTATTGTCAGTTGTGTTTGCCTTTATTGTATTCAATGCATTTTCTATCATGTAATTTTGTATTTGAGATTTTAATATGAAATAATCTTTTATTTTACGTGGATAAGAATTATCTTTAGGTCCAAATGTGTCTCATGATGAGGAGGAACTTTTCAAGCATTTCTTCCGGTTATCCAAGAAAACTTTCGAGTACATATGCACATTGGTTAGAGAAGATCTTATCTCCAGACCTCCTTCTGGCCTCATCAACATCGAGGGAAGACTCCTAAGTGTCGAGAAGCAAGCTGCTATCGCATTGCGAAGATTGGCTTCTGGTGAATCTCAAGTCTCCGTTGGAGCTTCTTTTGGAGTTGGCCAGTCAACTGTTTCTCAAGTTACGTGGAGATTTATAGAGGCCATGGAAGATCGTGCCCGCCACCATCTCAGATGGCCTGACACGAGTAAAATGGAGAGAATAAAATCCGGTTTTGAATCATCTTCTGGGTTGCCTAATTGTTGTGGTGCAATAGATGCTACTCACATAGTGATGACCCTCCCAGCTGTTCAAACTTCAGACGATTGGTGCGATCAAGAGAACAATTA
The DNA here is from genome assembly GCF_025594145.1 of Primulina tabacum. Taxonomy (NCBI): domain Eukaryota; kingdom Viridiplantae; phylum Streptophyta; class Magnoliopsida; order Lamiales; family Gesneriaceae; genus Primulina; species Primulina tabacum. Next base: position 25,188,200 of record NC_134558.1, on the reverse strand, counting down.
CAGTATGTTTGTGCAAGGTGTTGTTGATTCTGAGATGCGGTTTTTGGACATTGTAACGGGGTGGCCTGGGGGCATGCCGGTTTCTAGATTGTTGAAGTGTTCTGGATTTTACAAACTTTGCGAAAGTGGCGCACGTTTGAACGGAAATGTGAAAGTATTATCTGATGGAGAGGAGGTTAGAGAATATGTAGTTGGTGGAGCGAGTTACCCTCTACTTCCTTGGCTTGTAACGCCGTATAAAGATGATGAACACTCGGGGTCTGGATCTGAGTTCAACACGTCTCTTGAAACTGCAAGATCTGCTGCTGTCAAGGCATTTTCGCAGCTGAAGGGTGGTTGGCGAATCCTTAACAAGGTTATGTGGAGACCGGATAAGAGGAAATTACCTAGTATTATCTTGGTCTGTTCTTTACTTCATAATATCATAATTGATTGTGGAGACAGATTGAATAACAAGTGTTTTTATTAGAATCAAACTTTACCCAAAGGTATAATATATCTTATAGATAAGTTCCTAATTTATGTTGAATAAATCCCATAAATAGGATTATTTATATCTAAGGAATCAAATAAACAAATTAGTATAGAAATGCAAAAATAAAATATTAATTGACTTTGGAATACACGATTCCTTTCAATCTCTCTCTTTTTTGCATTTCTGGACAAAAATTTCAAAAAATGATGATTGACCAGTTCGTAGCTCCCCTTGAATTTGATATGTAAGTTCAACAGTGTTGTAGGCAGTGTTGCCAACAATGACTCATAACACCGGATAATAAGTCAGTTAGAGACAAGGAAAACAGAAGATACATCATTCATCACAAGCATTTAGAAAACATGAAAGCACGGAAACTGGGTAAACACAAATTATTATAAAAAGGAAAAACAACGATATCAAGAAGTCAGTCTGCATCATTAGCAGTTTCAGCACTAGTATCAGCAATAGCAGTATCATCATCACTTTTTGGCTCAGTAGCTCCCCTTTTTTTGCCAGAATGCATGCCAACCTCAAGAAGAAGTCGATAATCAGCATTTGATTTTCATAATAAGCAATAATGTTCCTGGTTTGTTTGATTTGTTGAAGGCCAAAGTCTATTTGTGCTTGAATCCAACACTCGGGGCAACACCAGTAGCAGATGAAGGGGCAGTGACATCAACCTCCGGGACATTTCCTGCAGCAGACCAAGGGAGATCCACGACCCGATTTCCTTTGAAAAATGCAGGGGCAATCTTCAGTGATTACCCTAGTTTGATCAGTTGTTCATCTTCCTCCTTGCAAAGCCCTGAGTCTCCAGGAGGCCATAAATAAGAGAAAGAAATGGGAGTCGGGTAGACTTGAGTCTTCCTTCAGCAAATTGAAGGACCGTCTTAAACACCAGTTTCCCAAATTCGAATGCCCGACCTGTACCAATATCAAATAAAACAAAGGCCTGCGGCCTGGTGACCACCATGGTGTTGGAGGAGGGTGTCCAATTTCGGATGGCCGTCTTGTGTAGGACTGAATAGAAAGACGTTAAGCTAGCAGCTACCAAGCGATGTGGGCGGACATGGTACTTTGTGATGACACCCCCAGTCAGGACAGTAGTGACTTCATCAATGTCAACATGGGGGTTGTCCTCAGTGATGCTTGGAGTACCGTAGGTGTCATTGATAATAGCTGGAGAGAATTGATAAATGGCATCACTCAGGAATACGCGGCCAAAGCGCACTGAAGTTTCATCACTGACGGCATTAGTGAGATTGCAGTAGAACTTTCTCACTGGTCTTTTTGGATAAGGCAGAACTGCGCTCACAGTGACGACTAGTTGTCGATCTTTGAGGAACGAGATTAAATTCTATCGTTCATATAGCTTAGCATCCACGTTCCTTTCTTCCACAAATTCTCGATGGGCATATAGATGCCATTGACTCACAGCAACCTCAGAGTAGAAGGCATGTGAGAAGGCATAATCGAGATCATAGTCTTCATCAAGGGGGTTGTCGGAGGTGTTGGCAACGCCGATGCCAACATCAGCTGTAACATCATCTTCTTCAGACTCAGTATCCTGACCAGAGCTATTATCGGTCCTTTCTATTTCAGAGCCAGACTCAGATTTCGATGGAATCTTTTCAGATGATTCCGATTGGGCTTCTCCCTCTTTAGGCACCGATTACTATTTTGCTTTTGATTCCCCTAGGCTGTTAAGAAAATCAGCTAAGGACTGTTCGTCCTCAGAGGAGAAGCATACCTCTTGAGGAGGTTCTGAAGATTCCTCCGGTGGAGCAGTAGAGGAGGTTGAAGGAGCCGAGATCTTCTTAGAGAGGGCTGGCCGCTTTCGAGCAACCAACTCATAGTTGTCATCATCGGAGTCATCTCCCGATGAGAAATCTGGATCGAGTGTAAAGTATGTGGCCATCCGAGGTTTCTTTGGTTCGGAAAAATCAGGGCTATACCCTGCTTGTCGTTTTGAGCGTAGTCACATAGGTTGAGGAGGGAATGCTCTCCGATATGCCTCGTAATCTGGTGGGTTGTCGATATCGAATGGATTCCCTGGCTCACCAGGAGCAATTTCTTCCATTGAAGTGGGTTCTGGATCAGCAACCACAATCTGTAGAGGATTATCAGTAGAAGGTGATGTTGATGGTGTTGCTGGTGGTGTTGTTGCAGAGGGAGGAACACCACGACTCGCAGCCATTTCACTACGGATATACAGGGGATCAAAACGATTGTCAGCCATTTGTAAGAAGAAGAGTGTTATAATATAGATCAAAAACAACTTCACAGCGAAAGAGTTCAAGGTCGACTTCGGAAAATCAGAGAAAATAAGGAACGATAATTCGCATAAAATTCATAAGATTGAGTATAAAAACCCTTGCTGCAACGGTAAGATTTTTATTCAGGAAGCATCGCACAGTAACGGTAAAAAAAACGTAACAGACTCATCTAGGCCCAACGGTAACAATTCTGAATTTATCCAATTACATAATTGCTATTCTGCCCTTCCTTCAAACGGTAATTTGATTCTACTCAGTTCTAAAACATTTCAGAAGATTATCCAATGAAAACCCACGTCGATTATAACCCACTAACACAAGTAGACACATAAATTCAAGATTTAGGTAATCAAGGTTTTCATCAACCGTCATGAATCAATATGCATGTCCTAAATATGTCTCCAATATGATGAATTATCAAAATATCAGGCAGTTTATAAATTGTGCTGTGTCAGATTTTGGTGTTGGCAACACCTCATGGCAACACCACTGAGTTTTATTCAAACTTCTATAAAATTTTCTTTTGATTCATAAATGATAGCTCCCACACTAGAAGAACGGTCTTTAATATACTCTCCTAGGTTGCTTTTTCCATTACTATTTTTACCTAGAAGTGGTAGCTCCCACACTAAAAGAACGGCCTTCAATGGACTCCTCTAGGTAGCTTTTTTCATTTTCTTCTAAACAAATTTTTTTTAAAATTATTTACCTCTTTTCTGTTTTTCTCTTTATGCTCGGATTTTCCAAGTCACTTTTTCGCATTAGGCAAGATCACGATTTTCATGACTATCCTTAACTATTCGGTGCTTTGGATTGAGCATAATTTATTCCTCAACATTTGATTGGAAGTACGAGCATTCAGAGAGTACCTTTCATAAATTTCCTTCATTGTTCAGACTTTACATAAATAAATAGGATGATTATGATTATGCAGTATGCATAGCATTCTAAAAATAGACATGCAAAAATGGTGTTGTCACCGGTGTTGGTAATATCAATGACAACATGTGTGTGTGGTTATTGTACGCACATGCTGAGAGACTTCCGAAGATTGAAAAATCTCTCAAAGTCCAAAGTTTTCGTGAATATATCAGCCAGTTGATTCTCAGTCCTAACAAATTCCAGTCGAATTATACATTTTTCAACCAAATCTCGAATAAAGTGATGTCTTATGTCTATGTGTTTTGTTCGAGAGTGTTGAACAAGATTCTTAGAAATTTCTATAGCACTTGAGTTGTCACAATATACCATCATTATGTCACTGTGAAAACCATAATCCTCAATCATTTTATTCATCCAAACCAGTTGTGAGCAGCAACTGGCAGCTGCTACATTTTCAGATTCAGCAGTGGATAGAGATACACAATTTTGTTTCTTACTAGACCATGACATTTGGTTATTGCCTAGATAGAAACACCCACCCGAAGTGCTCTTCCTATCATCTAGGTCTCCAGCCCAGTCAGCATCAGTAAAACCTACCAAATTTGTGTTTGTTTCTTGTGTATATCACAATCCTAATTCTAGTGTACCTGCAATGTATCTAAGTATATGTTTCACAGCTTTTAGGTGTGATATTTTTGGGTTTGCTTGGTACCTAGCACATAAACACACACTGAACATAATATCGGGGCGAGTCGCAGTTAAAAAATACAACAGACTACCAATGATGCTGCGGTACATGGTGTTGTCAACACCGTCGGCAACATCGTCTTTAGAAAGTTTTTCACTTGACCCCATGGGAGTTTTCATATGCTTGGTATTGTCATTTGAGAACTTTTTAACCAAATTTTTAGCATACATGGATTGGCACAGAAATATACCATCATGCAATTGTTTTACTTGTAATCCAAGAAAGAAGTTCAATTCACCTACCATGCTCATTTCGAATTGCGATGGCATGCACTGAACAAAGTTATTAACAAGTATTTGAGATGAAGCACAAAAAATGATGTCATCTACATACACTTGACAGATCAAAATATCATGTTTCAGCTTTTGAATGAAAAGAGTTTTATTAACTTCACCTCATTTGAAGCCCAAGTTGATCAAGTAATCAGCCAACCTACCATACCATGCTCGTGGAGCCTGTTTCAGTCCATACAGAGCCTTCTTCAGTTTGTAGACGTGGTTCATGTGATGTGGATCTTCAAATTCTTTTGGTTGACTCACATATGCTTCCTCTTTTAAGATTCCATTTAGAAAATCACTTTTTAATTCTATTTGATACAACTTAATGCGCATGTAACATGCTATGGTAAGCAACAGTCAGACAGACTCAATTCGGGCTACAGGAGAAAAGGTTTCATCAAAATCCACCCCCTCAACTTGCGTGTACCCTTGAGCTACCAACCGAGCTTTGTTTCGAACAATGTTACCAGATTCATCTGATTTATTCTTTAAAATTCATTTTGTTCCAATAACATTGGTATTTAAAGGTCTAGGCTCTAAATCTCATACATCACAGCGCACAAATTGTTCAAGTTTTTCATGCATTGCATTGACCCAGAATTCATATTTTTGTACATCATTAATATTCTTGGGTTCAATTTGAGACACAAAACATGAGTGGCTTACCTGGGAAAACGTGGAGCTCATGCAGATTAAACCAACCATTTTGCGGTAGTCCACCTTTTCTTTCTTTCTTTCTTTCTTTCTTTCTTTCTTTATTTCTTTCTGCACATCATCATATACTTCACCAATGGTTTGTGATGATGGATGATTCTTCTGAATTTTACTGGGAATATCTTTCCCATTTTTTATTATCACATCATCATCATTGACCTCTTCATTTTCCACAGCTTCTGTTCTGTTCAGAGGCGGTGTTGTGCCTGGTGTTGCCTCACTGGACTCAACACCGATACTGGTCAAGGGGCTCACTTGTATCCAGTAGTCCTTCAGTATCATCCTCTTTAGATTTCCCTGTCAGATCAGCACAATCATCAAACACAAACACTACATTAATTGACTCAATAGTTGTTCTAGTTCTCAAATTAAAAACATGGTAAGCCCTACTATTCATTGAATATCCGAGAAATAGACATTTATCACTTTTGGAGTCAAATTTTGCAAGATGATCACGATCATTTAAGGCATAACAAACACAACCAAAGATATGAAAGTATTTAAGGTTTGGTTTTCTTCCCATCAAGATTTCATAGGACGTCATGGTAGATCCACTCCTTAAAAATACACGGTTGGAAATGTGACATGCAATATTCAAGGCTTCGGCCCAAAAACGTTTTGACACATTTTTAGAACTTAGCATGACCCGAGCCATTTCTTGAAGGGTTCGATTCTTCCTTTCCGCTATTCCATTTTGTTGAGGAGTTTTAAGGGCTGAAAATTCATGAGTGATTCCTTTCTTTTCGCATAAGGAAGTGAAATATGAATTCTCAAACTCCTTCTCATGATCAGTTCTTATTTTAACCACCCTCATATCATACAAATTAGTTATCCTGGCATGCAACTTTTTAAAGACATCAAAAGTATCAGATTTTTCTCTAAGGAAACTTACCCACGTGAAACGTTAAAAATCATCAACACACACAAATGAGTATTTCTTACCACCCAAGCTCTCAACTTCCATTGGACCCATTAGATCTATGTGCAAGAGTTCAAGACATCGTGTTGTCCCAAAGTGTTGCAACATCGGGTGTGCAACACAGGTTTGTTTTCCTTTATGACATGGTCCACAAATATATGCATTATCTGAACACAAATTAGGCATACCTCTCACAGCTTCAAACTTACACAGATTTTTCAGGGTCTTGAAGCTCACATGACCCAATTTTTGATGCCATAGATCCAAATTTCTTATCTTGGCATTTCGGAAACCATCACCTTCTCCCACAAGATAGCAATTGTCAGCAGACCGAGTTCCTGACATAACACAAACATTTGCATCATTAAAGAATTCACAATTATTTTTGTTGAACCTAACATGTAAATCATCATCACAAAGTTGGCTTATGCTTATTAAGTTCGAATTAAGTCCTTCAACATGTAGCACATTGTAGAGTATTGGAAGCCCATCAACATTCAGGGTTCCTTTGCCTACAATTCTTCCTTTGGCACCACCCCCATAGGTTACACGTCAACTTTTTACTTCAAGATAATCAATGAGGTGTTCTTTAGAACAAGTCATGTGACGAGAACATCCACTGTCAAAGTACCATGCACCTGCAATGTTAGTTTTTAACGAGGTGTAAATGACATTGCAGCGTGTAACAATTTTTGGTACCCAAACTTTCTTAGTGGAGGAACTTTTGACAGCGGTGTTGGACGTGGTGTTGGACAACACCTTATGTAACACCCGATTTGAATGCCACCTGAGGTAGTCATTTTTGAGTTTGTAGCATAAGGGTTTGATGTGCCCGGACTTACAACAGTAGTGACAAATGAAATGACGCTTTCTTTGCTTTGGATTTGAGATTGATGCAGGCTTCTTGACTTGCGGCATCTTTTCTGAGGAGGGACCTTTTGACGGTCAGGAAGATGAACTGGATGATTTCAGCTTATGTTCAGAGACCAGCCTTGAGCTTCGTACATTTTTCATGGGTGGATTTTCTGTTAAGGGTTCAGCATAGTCTTCAACACCCTTCAAAAATACTGTGGTCTTTGAACTGGAGTTAGACGACTCACCATGTTTATACATACTTTCAACGTAACCAAGTCCAGATCTGCTGTCCTTTCCCATAGTTAGCATTGAGTCAAGTTTTGATGAGCTTGAGTTGAATTTAGCAAGTGTCTTTGATGCCTTCTCAAGATCATCCTTGATTTTACATAGTTCAAGGTCCTTCCTACTCAGCAAAACTTCAAGACGAGACAAGTTACTCTTTAATTCAATGTTTTCTTTTGACAATATTGAGTTTGTGTTATTTTTTTTAAGCCAGTCATCATAAAGTTCTTCATACATCCTTTGGACAATTTCCAACGTAAGATTTTCTTGATCAGTTCCCTGGATTTTGTAAACATCTGAATTTTCCAGCGATTTAGCATTAAGACATAATGATATGGACTTAGTGTTGCGGCCTGGTATTGCAACACCAGTGGTAACACCAAAGGGATTGACCTGCAGTTTATGTATATCTATCTGGATGGCAGAAAGGGAGGTACAATCGTCTCATTCCTTAGAATCACGATCTTCATCAGTGTCCTCGTCACTCAAGGTGGCTGCCATGATTTTATTTCTACGAAGTTGGTTGGCACACTTATTTGCATAATGACCAAATCCGGAGCATTCTTGACATTGGACTGAATCAAGTTTCTTTGCCTCTGGTCGACCCAAAAGTTCATTCCTTGATCTAAAATTCCCTTGAATAGGTGCATAAATTTTATTCCTTTCAAAAAGAACAAAAGAAAGTTTTGTTGTTGGCACAGTTTTATTTAATTTTGTCTCTCATTCGTTTCAAGTAGTCACCAAACTTCTTAGTAATCAAGGAGATTGACTCCTCACCAAGATCAGATTCATTTGCCTCTTGAATTAGACTGTTCATGGAGTCATCAGTGGTTTGTAAAGCAATGGTCTTCCCTTTATTTCTTCTCTATAGGTCCAGATTCATTTCAAATGTCCGGATTGAGCTGATCAAGTCTTCCAGGTTAAGTGTAGAAGTGTCCTCGGACTCGTCAATGGCACAAATTTTGATATTGAAGCGTTCAGGAAGGGATCTCAGGACCTTGCTTACCAGTCTTTCGTTTGACATAGGATCACCGAGACTAAAAGCCTCATTTGCAATGTCATGTAATCTTCGATCATATTCTACAATAATCTCATTTTCCTCCATTCTCAAGCTTTCAAATTTGGAGGTTAACATCCTGAGTTTGGTTCTGCGAACACTTTCAGACCCTTCGGAGTGCTTTTGAAGAATATCCCATGCTTCTTTGGCAGAGATGCAGTTGGCGACGAGGCTGAACATGTTGACATCAACAGAGGTGAATACAACATTGAGCGCCTTAGAGTTAAAGTTCCAGGTTTGGACTTCATCATTGGACCAAAAATTCTCTGGTTTACTTCTACTATCCCCATCATCGTCAACTATCCTTGGTGGAGACCAACCGTCTAAGAATCGTTGCCATGCCTTTTCTTCGATAGATTTGATGTACATCCTCATCTTGACTTTCCAAAGAGCATAGTTTGAACCATCCAGGAATGGTGGTCTAAAAGCAGTGCTAGACGCTAACGGATCCATCAAGCTATTAGTGTATTTCCTGTAAAGACAGCAGACGACCAGAATCAATCACTTAGTGTATTAAGCGATGGCTCTAATACCACTTGAAAGTGTTGTATCTCATAAACTCACATGAAATATTCAGTAATATATATATCAGAATTTGGTGTTGTGCTAAGCTGTTGTCAACACCAGCGCACAACACTACAGCGGAAATTAATTGTTAATTAAACATTTATAATTGCAATAAATAAGTCGAGACCAAAAATTTAAATCATGCACAAGTACGAATATTTGTGTGATGCCTCATGACAAAAATTTACTAGAAATGTATGTAAATTGTTTACACAAAACAATACTAGTAAGACTAACAAACCTAAATTCCTTGTTACTCAAGAAAACCAAAATACATCAAAATAAATCATTACTAAAAACAAGATGCATAAAACCAAAACACGAATTACTCAAAAACCAAATAAAACCACTCGAACAATCAACACTCTGCGTCAGTGTTATTCTCCAAGTGTTGTTGACATCAAACAACATCACGTGATGAGTTGATCACTTGAACACTTTAAGTGTAAATCTTCAATACTGAGTTTGATTAAGTCCAGCAAAGCTCCAGAAGCAGCCAGCACTTCTTCTTCCCTCTTCACGCCGCACCTCGTCCATGTAAACAAGGTAACAAATGTTTTTATTAGAATCAAACTCTACCCAAAGGTATAGTATATCTTATAGATAAGTTCCCAATTTATGTTGAATAAATCCCATAAATAGGATTATCTATATCTAAGGAATCAAATAAACAAATTAGTCTAGAAATGAAAAAATAAAATATTAATTGAATTTGGAATACACGATTCCTTTCAGCTTGTAACGCCATATAAAGATGATGAACACTCGGCGTCTGGATCTGAGTTCAACACGTCTCTTGAAACTGCAAGATCTGCTGCTGTCAAGGCATTTTCGCAATGAAGGGTGTGGTTGGCGAATCCTTAACAAGGTTATGTGGAGACCGGATAAGAGGAAACTACCTAGTATTATCTTGGTCTGTTCTTTACTTAATAATATCATAATTGATTGTGGAGATAGATTGAATTCAGATGTTTCTTTGTCTGGATATCATGACTCTGTTTATATAAGACAGATTCGTCAACTCCACGGTCAATCCAATTGGTTCGTTTTAATTACACTATGTTATGTTGGAAAAACTATTGTAAAAATTAAAATTGAATATATTATCACGTGTTGTAGTAATTATTTGTACTCTCATTTAAAGTTTAGGATGTTTAGAAAAACATTTTAATGATATAAATTGAGAAAAAGTAAATAAAGGAAAATTAATATTCTTGCTATGGAATTTTATATGCATAAAATGAAAAACTACTAAATTTGTGCTTTAATTGGGTGCAATATATATCGTGGTCAAATGCAATTTGTAAAAAATCATTAACTCTGTTTATTGGATATTATTGGATCTATTATGTATTTTTATATTTTAATTATATCATAATTAAAATATTAGATATATCAAAAATAATATATAATAATATATTATTTTATATGGAAACATTTGATAGATAAAAGTGTATCTACCGTGTAAAATTCTGGTTAGGCCATGTTGGAAATCCTATAAATATTGGTAGATTCAACTTGTCAGACATTACAAGATATACACACAATACACACAATTAAATATTCTCTCTCCAATAATTTTTGAAGATCGGCATGATATTCGTCAACTAATTAATATTTTTGCTGTAATTAATATAGTTAAAAAGAAATTCGTCGACTAACAAATATGTTTGAGAAAAGGTAGAAAGTAATTAAAAATCATGAAATAAATATAGAGTTGCGTTGTTCTCCTTCATGAGAGTTGAGTTAAACTTATTTCTTATAATTCAATCAGCATACAACTCTTCATATAACTTTTGTATACAGAAGATACTGACTTGAGACAGAATGATTTTGGACAGGTGTTGTGCCCAGGTGTGGCAACACCTAAGGAAACACAGAAAAGATTCACTTGTAACCAACGCTTTTCTTTCAGGAGTGCAATCAAGGAGGTGTGATTATCTTTTTCATTTGACTCTTCCTCCTCATTAGATTCCTCATCACTCAAAGAAACATTAAGTCCTTTATTTTTGCAGGATCTGTTAGCACATTCGTTGGCATAATGTCCAAAGCCCTGATATTCTCTGCATTGCACAGAGTCATACTTTTTCGGATACAGCTGGTTCTTTCCTTCATTCTTTTGCCGAAACTGTCCTTGGACTGTAAATTTTTGAGGTTTTTCTGGGGCAGTGATGCTAGGAAATATGACTGTCCAGTCTTCTTTTTGTCTCTGATCCTTTTAAAATAGTCTCCAAACTTCTTCGTGATATATGAAATAGAGTCTTCACAAAGGTCCGACTCATTTACTTCTTGTGACAATTGAATTGAAGATCATTATAGGAGTCATTTGATACCTGGAAAGCGATCGTTTTATCTTTGTCATTCTTTTGCATAACCATGTTCATCTCGAAGGTGCGGAGTGAGCTTATCAAATCCTCCAGTTCAATTAGAGTTGTATCTTTTGCTTCATTAATTGCACAAATTTTGATGTTGAACCGTTCGGGCAATGATCTGAGAACTTTGCTAACCAACCTTTCATTTGAGATTGGATCGCCTAGGCTGAAAGCTTCATTGGCAATCTCTCTGAGGCGTCTGTCATTTTCGATGATAGATTCAGTTTCTTCCATCCTCATATTCTCAAATTTGGATGCCAGCATTCTTAGCCTCGTTCTTCTCACACTTTCAGAGCCTTAACAGTGTTTTTGGAGAATTTCTCAAGCATCCTTAGCTGATACACAGTTTGTGATCAGGCTGAACATGTTCAGATCGACTGAGGTGAAAATGGCATTTAGGGCCTTCGAGTTGGGGTTCGATATCTGCACTTCCTCAACAGTCCACTCATTTTCAGGCTTTATCAAGGGTATCATCATCTTCGTATATCCTTTTTCGTGAACTCCAACCGCTGACAACATGTTGTCAGGCTCGTTCATCTATGGATTTAATATATATTCTATTCTTCATCTTCCATAGACTGTAGTTAGATCCATCCAAAACAGGTGGTCGAAGTGCTGCGTTTACGAGTGACACATCCATCAAAGAGACCTCTTAAGCAAAATAATCAAGATCATCACTTAGTATATCAAGATACAGCTCTAATACCACTTCTGGGGTATGGGGTATATTTTGTTGAACATAAATTGTGAAAAGTATACGAGACTTTGTGTGTATCAGATTTAAATGTTATTTCAAATGTCGTAACACTTGGCGCAACACCCAGCAGAATAATATAACACAAGTAAATAGCTTAACCTAAGATAACTCAGAATTAAGTGTGCACAAGTATTAAGTATTAATACTTGTGCGGTCCCTCAGGGCAAAATAATCACTAGAAAACAACGAGTTTACACAGAAACCAACACTAGTCATTTTAATGTAAATCAATTTTCTCAACACGTTGAGAAAATAAATTGCTTTCTAAAACAAACAACCAGAATAAAACGTAATCAAGAAAGCAAAGAACGTGGTGCCAAAAACTGGAGCAACAAACGTGATCTTCAGCCAACACTCGTACGTGTGTGTCTGCAGATGTCTCCAACAATCACGACAACACGTGAAACAGCACTCTTCAAAAACCGCAACGTCCTTGTGAATTGTTTTTCTCTGTAAATCATGACGTGCAAAAGTGTAACAGTAAGCAGCCACGAAAACTTCCAGGCTAAGAGTCAAAAATCACGAGAGCAATAATCGAATAAGCCACTTTCCTTGGCTTGTTTCTCTTTTTATAATTCTCCTCATCTCCTAGGGTTTACCTTCACAAGAAATCTACAAGTTATGAAAATCAAAAATTTTATTAGAGACAACCTCTTTTTAAATCAGTTATATCATATCATAGAAATCTTTATCATAAGTATAATATCTAGAACGGCAAAACCATTAATTCAATATCTCATTCAATCATATCAATAAGGAAGTTAAATTTAAAGATGATTATTTCAAGAAAAAAATTATATCTTAGACATCAAGATTATTTTTCCTTTCAGTAGGTCTACAACACGGTTTTGAGAACCAATATAATGAAATTTAAATACTAGATTTATATATATATTTCCAAAGAATTGGGCATTGTATGTATTGTTCTTCTGTTGCACTCCAGTTATTACGTAAGCTATATATGCAAATTATCTGCTCTATCTATATATAAAAAGTGTGACTTTAACTATGTATATATTGTGGGTGCTGTCTTTAAACGAGTGTTGTTGGAATTAATTTGCATGTGTAGATATATCATTAATGCTAATCATTTATGGATTTTGACTTTCACTCTTATATTCAAAATTATTTTATTTTCTAGTTTTCCATCAAAATAAATTAGGAGGGGTTAAGTTGGTGAAAATTTTTCTAAGTAAAGTCTATAATAATACATAAATGAGAGAGTTAACGTTGAAAAGTAGACCAATTATGGGTATGCCATTTTATCCTGTAAAATAAATTCATCATCGTATCCAATATTTATATTTTGGATAAAATTTCTCTTCTTAACCAAAAACGTGTTGATAACTAGGAATGTACGTGAACATTTAGTATAAAAAGATTTTATTGTGCTACAATTATTATTTTTATAGTTTTTCATTTAATTTATTTCGTAATCGAAATCATTAATGTCACGCCTCGGGATCGGGGTTATGACAACCAGCCTCGTAGTACATTATAAACTAAAACAAGTTTATTATCATAAATTTCTAAAAGTTCGGTGTCTTTACAACTCGATAAAATAGAAACACGCGGAAGCGTTTACAATAAATAAACAACGAATTAACGAACTAATTAAAATTCTCGATTTCACCAGCCCCAAAACTTGTAACGTACCGTATTTTTAAACTAATTTAAAATTTGTGAAAAAATAAAAATTTTCTTAAATACAAAATAAACTTTCAAATTTGTATTAAAATAACTTACTCGTCTAAAAACATTTGCAATAAAAACAACAACAACCAAGTTTGCCAAAAGTAATAATCATTTAAACATCATAAATCACTTCATGAAATCAGAGTATTAAAAATCGTCATGCATAAAATCTTAAAACATGGGAGGTCCTCGGGTTTAGCCTCCTGCGCAGTCCAAGCTGGCTCATTGGTCCCCACGTCTCGTCTCCTCAAAGTCATCCTCACCTGCATCGATCAAGTCTAGTGAGTCTAAAGACTCAACATGTATAAACTGGAGATAGCAAGTACTACATAATAAAACCACATGCATCTTTAAAGTAGGGCTTACATACTTGAAACTTGAACGTAATAGCATAAACATACTTGAAACTTGAACGTAGTAGCATAAACGTAGACGTGCCATCATCATAAGACTTTTCTTAAACATGCTTGCATCATACATACTTGAGCATACATAACATCATTTTGCGTAGAGATATGTTTCAAAGCAAGTGATCCATACATAAAAGTTCCTGATCAGACTAAACCACAATACTGGGCTGGCAGGGAAAGTCCACTACCACATACATGAGATGTCACGCCCCGAAACTCCGGATTTGACACCGGCGTTGTTTAACAATCAGACAATCGAAACAACAAGCCTCTTGTAGCACAGTATAAATCGAACCAGTTTATATATCATAATCTCAAATTAAATAGCCATTGTCTTTACAATTACCGAAATAAATAAGACGACAGAGTTTTAATGCAGAAACGTAAATCTAATTAATAATAACTTAAACTAATCGATTTCCTTGAGCATTCACCATCCCCAAAACTGCTCGGATTTTTCCTCCTCAATCTGTTCTTCGGACTTATCTGGGAAGGGTTGTAAGGGGGTGAGTATTTGGGAATACTTAGCAAGTGGGGCGTATATCGAGCACAATTTAAAAAACATGCACAACTTTCGAAAATAAAACATGACTTGCATAATATTTTTCGTATCACATGCATAAACACTTACCAACCACTGTGATTTATCTACCTTCTATGGTTTACTGACGTCAGTCCCTAATTTTTACTCCTCTAAGGGGGCGAGGCCGTATAGCGGTTATATCCCCCACCGCGTAAGGGTACGTCATGGTTGGGATTCCCTCCCATATACAGTCGACTCCTCACAGTGTTTTAAAAACCGTATGACAATCGACACAAGAAAAGGAGTAAGAAAGAACATGTACTCGATAGTAATTTTCTTATCAAAAACCGAAATCACATATGCATCAAATTCGAAATTTTAAAAGTTTAAAACAGCCCACTTACAGTATTTGGATTGCTAAAGAAACGTAGGTGTTTGGCTTCGAGAATTGGATCGCTTTTTGCTCTTGCTCGGACAGCGCCTTGGCTTCGATTTCTAGCCTAACCTCGGGATGATTTTTCAGCAAGGTTTCGCCTTGGCTAGCTGCTAGAATTTCGAGTTTTTCAGCTCTAGAATTTCGAGATTTAGGTGTGAGGAATGGCTAGGTATAGTGTGGAATTTATGGGTGAGGGGAATGGAGCTAAACATGGCATCTAAAATCTTACCAAAAATCATGCACAATCACATAAATTTTGATTCAAATACACCTTGCCATTTTCAAAAATATGATGGCTGAATTAATGGATTTGTTTCCAATTTCCTTGTGGTTTATTCTTGCACAACAATCTTTATGCACAATAATAAGAGGATTTTCGAAAACTGTCAAGTCCATGCATTGATTCCTCTAGCCTTGGATGGTCCTTACCAAATCTTGTATATCCGCTTGCATTTTTCGAAAATATGCATGCCATATTGTAAAGATTCCAACAATTAATTATCTCCTCATATTTATATCTTATTTAATACAATAATCAAATCTCACAATTTCCTTATTGTTATTTATTTGCATGGCAAAAAAAATCGGATCTTACATCCCTCCCTCCTTATGGGAAATTTCGTCCTCGAAACTCGAGTTGGCTTGGTCTCCAAATAGGTAGGGATATTCCTTCCTCATCTTTTCTTCAACTTCCCAAGTTGCTTCTCGCTCAGTATGGTTAGATCACTGTACTTTGACGTAGGGAATGATGCGTCGTCTGAGGACTTGTTCCTTGGTGTCCACGATTCTGATAGGAACTTCTTCGTATTTCAATCCTTCTCCCAAGTTTCCTTCGGTCAAGAGTGGTTCTATTTCTAAAACGTGACTTGGGTCTGGAATGTACCTCCTCAGTTGGGATACATGGAACACGTTGTGGATCCTTGACATGTTCGGTGGCAGTGCCAGTCTGCATTCTAGCGTGCCCACTTTTTCTAAGATTTCAAAGGGTCCAACATATCGAGGGTTCAGCTTCCCTGCTTTACTGAATCTGACAACTCCTCTCATAGGCGATACTTTCACATAAGCGTTCTCGCCCACATTGAACTCTACAGGCCTTCTTTTAAGGTCTGCCCAGCTCTTCTGTCGATCTTGAGCTGCCTTGAGCTTTTCTTGGACAATTTTAACTTTGTCCACAGTGATTTGTACTAGCTCGGGTCCCACTAAGGCTTTCTCTCCCACTACGTCCCAATAAAGTGGTGATCGACATTTCCTTCCATAAAGGGCTTCGTATGGTGCCATGCCGATACTGCTGTGATAGCTGTTGTTGTAAGCAAACTCAATTAAGGGTATATGAATGATCCAGTTGCTACTGAATTCCAGGGCGCATGCTCTCAGCATATCTTCTAAGGTCTGTATAGTTCTCTCAGTTTGCCCATCGGTTTGCGGATGGTAGGCCGTACTTAGGGTCACTTTCGTTCCCATGGCCTCTTGAAAGCTCTTCTAAAAGCGCGAGATGAACCTTGGATCCCTATCAGATAAGATGCTAACTGGCACTCCATGCAGTTTCACGATGTTGTCCATGTACAGTGAAGCCAACTTGTCGAGATTGTAGTTCATGCGGACGGGTAGGAAGTGTGCAGTCTTCGTGAGTCTGTCTACTATCACCCATATACCGTCGTGGCTTTGCCTAGACTTTGGCAATCCTACCACAAAGTCCATGGAAATATGCTCCCACTTCCATTCGGGAATTTCCAAAGGTTGCAGTAATCCTCCAGGTCGCTGGTGTTCTGCCTTGACCTGCTGACATACCTGGCATCTGGAGACGAATTCAGCTACATCTCTTTTCATGTCATTCCACCAAAAACTATTCTTGAGGTCCCTGTACATTTTCGTACTGCCTGGGTGGACTGAGAATTTTGACTTGTGCGCCTCTGCCATTATTTCTTGGCGAAGGTTATCACTGTCGGGCACACACAGTCTTCCTTTCATCCACAAGATTTCCTTGTCATCAATCTGATGATCCTGAGTCTTCCCTTCTCTGACATGCTCCTTAAGTTTAGTCAGTACCGGGTCTCGATCCTGGTTTAACTTGATGGTCTCCTGCAGACATGGCTGGGCCGAGAGGGACGTTAGAGTTACCTTGCCAGGGCCCTTCTGACTTAGCGCATCAGCCACCTTGTTTGCTTTACCCGGATGGTAAATTATGGTCAAGTCGTAGTCCTTCAGAAGTTCGATACATCGCCTTTGCCTCATATTAAGTTCCTTTTGGATGAACAAATACTTGAGGCTCTGATGGTCTGTGAAGATTTCACATTTAGCACCATAGAGGTAGTGCCTCCAAATCTTTAAGGCGAAGACAACCGCTGCTAGTTCCAGATCATGAGTAGGGTAGTTCTGCTCGTGCGGTTTCAACTGCCTTGATGCGTAGGCGATCACTCTTCCCTCTTGCATCATTACGCATCCTAGACCGTCCTTAGAGGCGTCACTGTAAATAGTGAAATCTTTATTTTCTGCGGGCAGGATCAATACTGGCGTGGATGCGAGTTTCCCTTTCAGTGTCTGGAAACTCTTCTCACAACCGTCATCCCAGATGAATTTAGAATTCTTCTGTGTGAGCTTCGTCAGTGGCACGGCTATCGAGGAGAACCCTTCGACAAACGTCCGGTAGTAACCCGCCAATCCAAGAAAGCTTCAAATATCGGTGGCGTTCTTCGGTCTCGGCCACTCAGTAATCGCCTCTACCTTCCTTGGGTCCACTGACACTCCTTCTCTCGAGATCACGTGTCCCAGAAATGACACACTCCTTAACCAGAATTCACACTTGCTGAAATTAGCATAGAGCTTATTCTCTCTTAAGGTCTGCAGAGCAAGGTGAAGGTGCTCTTCATGGCTCGTCTCGTCAGGAGAATAGACGAGGATATCGTCGATAAATACCACTATGAACTGATCCACGAATGGCTTGAATACTCTGTTCATCAGATCCATGAATGCTGCCGGTGCGTTGGTCAGACCAAAAGGCATCACGGTGAATTCATAATGTCCATATCTCGTACAAAAGGCTGTCTTGGGGATATCTTCAGCCCTGACCTTCAACTGGTGATAACCTGTCCTCAGATCCAGTTTAGAAAAGATGGCGGCTCCTTTAAGCTGATCGAACAGATCGTCTATCCGAGGTAGAGGGTACCTGTTCTTGATTGTGATCTTGTTCAATTCTCTGTAGTCGATGCATAATCTCATACTACCGTCTTTCTTCTTTACGAAGAGTACTGGAGCTCCCCACGGGGACACACTCGGTCGAATCTGCCTTTTATCTAGCAATTCTTGGAGTTGTTCTTTTAATTCCTAGAGTTCGGCTGGTGCCTTTCTGTAAGGTGATTTAGAGATAGGGGTCGCACCGGGAACCAGATTGATCTCGAACTCCACTTCGCGGTCCGGGACCGTCCCCGAGAGTTCTTCTGGAAAAACATCTGGGAACTCTCTTACTATAGGGATGTCCTCCAGTTTCAGCTCGGATTTCTCTTTTATTTCACTGACCATTGCTAGGTAGATGTCTTCTCCGGATTTCATGGCCTTCCAAGCTTGAGACGCGGAGAGCAGCAACTTCCGGTCCTTGGATTTGCCGTGGAACATGACTTCTCCCCGATCCGGGGTTCGGAGTTTGACTCTCTTCCCCTTACAATCTACTATTGCACTGTTTCTTGCTAACCAATCCATTCCTAAGATTACGTCGAAATCGATCATGATCAACTGTATCAAATCGGCGCTAAAAGTCTGATCACTAATACTGATTTTACAATCTCTGTAAATCTCGTCCGTTTCAGTGGCTCTATTAGTAGGTATGGCTATTCGGAGAGGTTCAGTTAGCTTATCGGGCTTACGTCCTAGCTTCTTAGCAAATCTTTTAGACATAAAGGAATGTGTGGCACCACAGTCAAATAACACATAAGCAGGCACTTGCTGAATAAATATGATACCTGACACGACTTCATTGGCGTCGTCTGCCTCCTCCTGAGTCATGGCAAAGACTCTGGCATTAGGTTTGTCCTCCCTTGGTTTACTAGGTCCTGTTCCTGTGTTTGGCCTAGTTCCTCTGTTTGGCCCTGCTGGTCGGTTGGCGGCGGTAGGACATTATGCAATTCTGTGCCCCGCTTTCCCACATCCAAAGCATACACCGCTGGCCCTTCGGCATTCCCCGGTGTGTCTGAAGCCACATGTTGGGCATGGCTTGAGTCCTTGATGGTTACTGGCGGAGGGTTGCCCTGAGGGAGGTCCACCCGACTGATTGGGCCTCTTGAACATTGGTTTCCCTTGAGAGGGCTGACTGTTAAGGGGTCGCTTGTTCCTGTTTTCCCCTTCCCTTCGACGAATTTCAGCTTCTGCTCGGATAGTCGCACCCATAAGGTCTGAAAAATTTGCAGGTTGGTAGACTGCTAGAGCTGACTGAATCCTGCTGTTCAACCCCTTCTTATTCTCCTTGATCTTGTTCTTCAGCGCTTCACCCTGTTGAGTCAGCTGATGGTTCACCTTGGCAATGCAGCTTATAGCCTCACTCAAATTTTCCAGTCTCTTTTTGCTCCTGTTATTCAGCTGTTTTTCTTCCTCCAATTCTTTGCGATAGCGCTCCACATCCTCTCGCAACTTTCCATTTTGATATTTGCACTGTTCTATGACATCTCTGAGGTCCATGTTATCACTCCTAACTAGTTCACCTTGATAGATCGACTGGTTAAGGCGGACTTGAATCTCTTCTTTCTCAGCGGTTAAGGTTTCGACCTCACTCCTCCTCTCACTCAATCGGGCTCTAAGTCGCCGAATCTGACGGGACTGATAGTGAAGGGCAAGATCCTTCAGACGAATGGCAGCTTGGGCATGGGTGTGGGGTCGCATAGGGGTAGATGAAGCCATTTCCTAAAATCAATCAAAAAAAATGGACAACCTCTTTTTAAATCAGTTATATCATATCATAGAAATCTTTATCATAAGTATAATATCTAGAACGGCAAAACCATTAATTCAATATCTCATTCAATCATATCAATAAGAAAGTTAAATTTAAAGATGATTATTTCAAGAAAAAAATTATAACTTAGACATCAAGATTATTTTTCCTTTCAGTAGGTCTACAACACGGTTTTGAGAACCAATATAATGAAATTTAAATACTAGATTTATATATATATTTCCAAAGAATTGGGCATTGTATGTATTGTTCTTCTGTTGCACTCCAGTTATTATGTAAGCTATATATGCAAATTATCTGCTCTATCTATATATAAAAAGTGTGACTTTAACTATGTATATATTGTGGGTGCTGTCTTTAAATGAGTGTTGTTGGAATTAATTTGCATGTGTAGATATATCATTAATGCTAATCATTTATGGATTTTGACTTTCACTCTTATATTCAAAATTATTTTATTTTCTAGTTTTCCATCAAAATAAATTAGGAGGGGTTAAGTTGGTGAAAATTTTTCTAAGTAAAGTCTATAATAATACATAAATGAGAGAGTTAACGTTGAAAAGTAGACCAATTATGGGTATGCCATTTTATCATGTAAAATAAATTCATCATCGTATCCAATATTTATATTTTGGATAAAATTTCTCTTCTTAACCAAAAACGTGTTGATAACTAGGAATGTACGTGAATATTTAGTATAAAAAGATTTTATTGTGCTACAATTATTATTTTTGTAGTTTTTCATTTAATTTATTTCGTAATAGAAAACATTAATGTCACGCCTCGGGATCTGGGTAATGACAACCAGCCTCGTAGTACATTATAAACCAAAACCAGTTTATTATCATAAATTTCTAAAAGTTCGGTGTCTTTACAACTCGATAAAATAGAAACACGCGGAAGCGTTTACAATAAATAAACAACGAATTAACGAACTAATCAAAATTCTCGATTTCACCAGCCTCAAAACTTGTAACGTACCGTATTTTTAAACTAATTTAAAATTTGCGAAAAATAAAATTTTCTTAAATACAAAATAAACTTTCAAATTTGTATTAAAATAACTTACTCGTCTAAAAACATTTGCAATAAAAACAACAACAACCAAGTTTGCCAAAAGTAATAATCATTTAAACATCATAAATCACTTCATGAAATCAGAGTTAAAAATCGTCATGCATAAAATCTTAAAACATGGGCGGTCCTCGGGTTTAGCCTCCTGCGCAGTCCAAGCTGGCTCATTGGTCCCCACCTCTCGTCTCCTCAAAGTCATCCTCACCTGCATCGATCAAGTCTAGTGAGTCTAAAGACTCCACATGTATAAACTGGAGATAGCAAGTACTACATAATAAAACCACATGCATCTTTAAAGTAGGGCTTACATACTTGAAACTTGAACGTAATAGCATAAATATACTTGAAATTTGAACGTAGTAGCATAAACGTAGACGTGCCATCATCATAAGACTTTTCTTAAACATGCTTGCATCATACATACTTGAGCATACATAACATCATTTTGCGTAGAGATATGTTTCAATGCA
This sequence comes from Primulina tabacum, assembly GCF_025594145.1. Taxonomy (NCBI): domain Eukaryota; kingdom Viridiplantae; phylum Streptophyta; class Magnoliopsida; order Lamiales; family Gesneriaceae; genus Primulina; species Primulina tabacum. The sequence goes on along the minus strand of NC_134558.1, from coordinate 25,166,468 downwards.
AGTGATCCATACATAAAAGTTCTTGATCAGACAAAACCACAATACTGGGCTGGCAGGGAAAGTCCACTACCACATACATGAGATGTCACGCCCCGAAACTCGGGATTTGACACCGGCGTTGTTTAAAAATCACACAATCGAAACAACAAGCCTCTTGTAGCACAGTATAAACCGAACCAGTTTATATATCATAATCTCAAATTAAATAGCCATTGTCTTTACAATTACCGAAATAAATAAGACGACAGAGTTTTAATGCAGAAACGTAAATCTAATTAATAATAACTTAAACATAATCGATTTCCTTGAGCATTCACCATCCCCAAAACTGCTCGGATTCTTCCTCCTCAATCTGTTCTTCGGACTTATCTGGGAAGGGTTGTAAGGGGGTGAGTATTTGGGAATACTTAGCAAGTGGGGGGTATATCGAGCACAATTTAAACAACATGCACAACTTTCGAAAATAAAACATGACTTGCATAATATTTTTCGTATCACATGCATAAACACTTACCAACCACTGTGATTTATCTACCTTCTATGGTTTACTGACGTCAGTCCCTAATTTTTACTCCTCTAAGGGGGCGAGGCCGTATAGCGGTTATATCCCCCACCGCGTAAGGGTACGTCATGGTTGGGATTCCCTCCCATATACAGTCGACTCCTCACAGTGTTTTAAAAACCGTATGACAATCGACACAAGAAAAGGAGTAGGAAAGAACATGTACTCGATAGTAATTTTCTTATCAAAAACCGAAATCACATATGCATCAAATTCGAAATTTTAAAAGTTTAAAACAGCCCACTTACAGTATTTGGATTGCTAAAGAAACGTAGGTGTTTGGCTTCGAGAATTGGATCGCTTTTTGCTCTTGCTCGGACAGCGCCTTGGCTTCGATTTCTTGCCTAACCTCGGGATGATTTTTTCAGCAAGGTTTCGCCTTGGCTAGCTGCTAGAATTTCGAGTTTTTCAGCTCTAGAATTTCGAGATTTAGGTGTGAGGAATGGCTAGGTATAGTGTGGTATTTACAGGTGAGGGGAATGAAGCTAAACATGGCATCTAAAATCTTACCAAAAATCATGCACAATCACATAAATTTTGATTCAAATACACCTTGCCATTTTCAAAAATATGATGGCTGAATTAAGGGATTTGTTTCCAATTTCCTTGTGGTTTATTCTTGCACAACAATCTTTATGCACAATAATAAGAGGATTTTCGAAAATTGTCAAGTCCATGCATTGATTCCTCTAGCCTTGAATGGTCCTTACCAAATCTTGTGTATCCCCTTGCATTTTTCGAAAATATGCATGCCATATTGTAAAGATTCCAACAATTAATTATCTCCTCATATTTATATCTTATTTAATACAATAATCAAATCTCACAATTTCCTTATTGTTATTTATTTGCATGGCAAAAAAAATCGGATCTTACATCCCTCCCTCCTTATGGGAAGTTTCATCCTCGAAACTCGAGTTGGCTTGGTCTCCAAATAGGTAGGGATATTCCTTCCTCATCTTTTCTTCAACTTCCCAAGTTGCTTCTTGCTCAGTATGGTTAGACCACTGTACTTTGACGTAGGGAATGATGCGTCGTCTGAGGACTTGTTCCTTGGTGTCCACGATTCTGATAGGAACTTCTTCGTATTTCAATCCTTCTCCCAAGTTTCCTTCGGTCAAGAGTGGTTCTATTTCTAAAACGTGACTTGGGTCTGGAATGTACCTCCTCAGTTGGGATACATGGAACACGTTGTGGATCCTTGACATGTTCGGTGGCAGTGCCAGTCTGCATGCTAGCGTGCCCACTTTTTCTAAGATTTCAAAGGGTCCAACATATCGAGGGTTCAGCTTCCCTGCTTTACTGAATCTGACAACTCCTCTCATAGGCGAGACTTTCACATAAGCCTTCTCGCCCACATTGAACTCTACAGGCCTTCTTTTAAGGTCTGCCCAGCTCTTCTGTCGATCTTGAGCTGCCTTGAGCTTTTCTTGGACAATTTTAACTTTGTCCATAGTCATTTGTACTAGCTCGGGTCCCACTAAGGCTTTCTCTCCCACTTCGTCCCAATAAAGTGATGATCGACATTTCCTTCCATAAATGGCTTCGTATGGTGCCATGCCGATACTGCTGTGATAGCTGTTGTTGTAAGCGAACTCAATTAAGGGTATATGAGTGCTCCAGTTGCTACTCAATTCCAGGGCGCATGCTCTCAGCATATCTTCTAAGGTCTGTATAGTTCTCTCAGTTTGCCCATCGGTTTGCGGATGGTAGGCCGTACTTAGGGTCACTTCCGTTCCCATGGCCTCTTGAAAGCTCTTCTAAAAGCGCGAGACGAACCTTGGATCCCTATCAGATAAGATGCTAACTGGCACTCCATGCAGTTTCACGATGTTGTCCATGTACAGTGAAGCCAACTTGTCGAGATTGTAGTTCATGCGGACGGGTAGGAAGTGTGCAGTCTTCGTGAGTCTGTCTACTATCACCCATATACCATCGTGGCTTTGCCTAGACTTTGGCAATCCTACCACAAAGTCCATGGAAATATGCTCCCACTTCCATTCGGGAATTTCCAAAGGTTGCAGTAATCCTCCAGGTCGCTGGTGTTCTGCCTTGACCTGCTGACATACCTGGCATCTGGAGACGAATTCAGCTACATCTCTTTTCATGTCATTCCACCAAAAACTATTCTTGAGGTCCCTGTACATTTTCGTACTGCCTGGGTGGACTGAGAATTTTGACTTGTGCGCCTCTGCCATTATTTCTTGGCGAAGGTTATCACTGTCGGGCACACACAGTCTTCCTTTCATCCACAAGATTCCCTTGTCATCAATCTGATGATCCTGAGTCTTCCCTTCTCTGACATGCTCCTTAAGTTTAGTCAGTACCGGGTCTCGATCCTGGTTTAACTTGATGGTCTCCTGCAGACATGGCTGGGCCGAGAGGAACGTTAGAGTTACCTTGCCAGGGCCCTTCCGACTTAGCGCATCAGCCACCTTGTTTGCTTTACCCGGATGGTAACTTATGGTCAAGTCGTAGTCCTTCAGAAGTTCGATCCATCGCCTTTGCCTCATATTAAGTTCCTTTTGGATGAACAAATACTTGAGGCTCTGATGGTCTGTGAAGATTTCACATTTAGCACCATAGAGGTAGTGCCTCCAAATCTTTAAGGCGAAGACAACCGCTGCTAGTTCCAGATCATGAGTAGGGTAGTTCTGCTCGTGCGGTTTCAACTGCCTTGATGCGTAGGCGATCACTCTTCCCTCTTGCATCAGTACGCATCCTAGACCGTCCTTAGAGGCGTCACTGTAAATAGTGAAATCTTTATTTTCTGCGGGCAGGATCAATACTGGCGTGGATGCGAGTTTCCCTTTCAGTGTCTGGAAACTCTTCTCACAACCGTCATCCCAGATGAATTTAGAATTCTTCTGTGTGAGCTTCGTCAGTGGCACGGCTATCGAGGAGAACCCTTCGACAAACGTCCGGTAGTAACCCGCCAATCCAAGAAAGCTTCAAATATCGGTGGCGTTCTTCGGTCTCGGCCACTCAGTAATCGCCTCTACCTTCCTTGGGTCCACTGACACTCCTTCTCTCGAGATCACGTGTCCTAGAAATGACACACTCCTTAGCCAGAATTCACACTTGCTGAAATTAGCATAGAGCTTATTCTCTCTTAAGGTCTGCAGAGCAAGGTGAAGGTGCTCTTCATGGCTCGTCTCGTCAGGAGAATAGACGAGGATATCGTCGATAAATACCACTATGAACTGATTCAGGAATGGCTTGAATACTCTGTTCATCAGATCCATGAATGCTGCCGGTGCGTTGGTCAGACCAAAAGGCATCACGGTGAATTCATAATGTCATATCTCGTACGAAAGGCTGTCTTGGGTATATCTTCAGCCCTGACCTTCAACTGGTGATAACCTGTCCTCAGATCCAGTTTAGAAAAGATGGCGGCTCCTTTAAGCTGATCGAACAGATCGTCTATCCGAGGTAGAGGGTACCTGTTCTTGATTGTGATCTTGTTCAATTCTCTGTAGTCGATGCATAATCTCATACTACCGTCTTTCTTCTTTACGAAGAGTACTGGAGCTCCCCACGGGGACACACTCGGTCGAATCTGCCTTTTATCTAGCAATTCTTGGAGTTGTTCTTTTAATTCCTAGAGTTCGGCTGGTGCCATTCTGTAAGGTGCTTTAGAGATAGGGGTCGCACCAGGAACCAGATTGATCTCGAACTCCACTTCGCGGTCCGGGACCGTCCCCGAGAGTTCTTTCTGAAAACATCTGGGAACTCTCTTACTATAGGGATGTCCTCCAGTTTCAGCTCGGATTTCTCTTTTATTTCACTGACCATTGCTAGGTATATGTCTTCTCCGGATTTCATGGCCTTCCAAGCTTGAGACGCGGAGAGCAGCAACTTCCGGTCCTTGGATTTGCCGTGGAACATGACTTCTCCCCGATCTGGGGTTCGGAGTTTGACTCTCTTCCCCTTACAATCTACTATTGCACTGTTTCTTGCTAACCAATCCATTCCTAAGATTACGTCGAATTGACCATGATCAACTGTATCAAATCGGCGCTAAAAGTCTGATCACTAATACTGATTTTACAATCTCTGTAAATCTCGTCCGTTTCAGTGGCTCTATTAGTAGGTGTGGCTATTCGGAGAGGTTTAGTTAGCTAATCGGGCTTACGTCCTAGCTTCTTAGCAAATCTCTTAGACATAAAGGAATGTGTGGCACCACATTCAAATAACACATAAGCAGGCACTTGCTGAATAAATATGATACCTGACACGACTTCATTGGCGTCGTCTGCCTCCTCCTGAGTCATGGCAAAGACTCTGGCATTAGGTTTGTCCTCCCTGGTTTACTAGGGCCTGTTCCTGTGTTTGGCCTAGTTCCTCTGTTTGGCCCTGCTGGTCGGTTGGGGGCGGTAGGAAATTCTGCAATTCTGTGCCCCGCTTTCCCACATCCAAAGCATACACCGCTGGCCCTTCGGCATTCCCCGGTGTGTCTGAAGCCACATGTTGGGCATGGCTTGAGTCCTTGATGGTTACTGGCGGAGGGTTGCCCTGAGGGAGGTCCACCCGACTGATTGGACCTCTTGAACATTGGTTTCCCTTGAGAGGGCTGACTGTTAAGGGGTCGCTTGTTCCTGTTTTCCCCCTTCCCTTCGACGAATGTCAGCTTCGGCTCGGATAGTCGCAACCCATCAGGTCTGAAAAATTTGCAGGTTGGTAGACTGCTAGAGCTGACTGAATCCTGCTGTTCAACCCCTTCTTATTCTCCTTGATCTTGTTCTGAGCGCTTCACCCTGTTGAGTCAGCTGATGGTTCACCTTGGCAATGCAGCTTATAGCCTCACTCAAATTTTTCAGTCTCTTTTTGCTCCTGTTATTCAGCTGTTTTTCTTCCTCCAATTCTTTGCGATAGCGCTCCACATCCTCTCGCAACTTTCCATTTTGATATTTGCACTGTTCTATGACATCTCTGAGGTCCATGTTATCACTCCTAACTAGTTCACCTTGATAGATCGACTGGTTAAGGCGGACTTGAATCTCTTCTTTCTCAGCAGTTAAGGTTTCGACCTCACTCCTCCTCTAACTCAATCGGGCTCTAAGTCGCCGAATCTGACGGGACTGATAGTGAAGGGCAAGCTCCTTCAGACGAATGGCAGCTTGGGCACGGGTGTGGGGTTGCATAGGGGTAGATGAAGCCATTTCCTGAAATCAATCAAAAAAATGGACAACCTCTTTTTAAATCAGTTATATCATATCATAGAAATTTTATCATAGGTATAATATCTAGAACGGCAAAACCATTAATTCAATATCTCATTCAATCATATCAATAAGGAAGTTAAATTTAAAGATGATTATTTCAAGAAAAAAATTATATCTTAGACATCAAGATTATTTTCCTTTCAGTAGGTCTACAACACGGTTTTGAGAACCAATATAATGAAATTTAAATACTAGATTTATATATATTTCCAAAGAATTGGGCATTGTATGTATTGTTCTTCTGTTGCATTCCAGTTATTACGTACGCTATATATGCAAATTATTGCTCTATCTATATATAAAAAGTGTGACTTTAACTATGTATATATTGTGGGTGCTGTCTTTAAATGAGTGTGTTGGAATTAATTTGCATGTGTAGATATATCATAAATGCTAATCATTTAATGGATTTTGGACTTCACTCTTATATTCAAAATTATTTTATTTTCTAGTTTTCCGTCAAAATAAATTAGGAGGGGTTAAGTTGGTGAAAATTTTTTCTAAGTAAAGTCTATAATAATACATAAATGAGAGAGTTAACGTTGAAAAGTAGACCAATTATGGGTATGCCATTTTATCATATAAAATAAATCATCATCGTATCCAATATTTATATTTTTTGATTAAATTTCTCTTCTTAACCAAAATGTGTTGATAACTAGGAATGTACGTGAATATTTAGTATAAAAAGATTTTATTGTGCTACAATTATTATTTTTGTAGTTTTTCATTTAATTTATTTCGTAATAAAAATCATTAATGTCACACCTCGGGATCGGGGTAATGACAACCAGCCTCGTAGTACATTATAAACCAAAATCAGTTTATTATCATAAATTTCTAAAAGTTCGGTGTCTTTACAACTCGATAAATAGAAACACGCGAAAGCGTTTACAATAAATAACAACGAATTAACGAACTAATCAAAATTCTCGATTTCACCAGCCCCAAAACTTGTAACGTACCGTACTTTTAAACTAATTTGAAATTTGCGAAAAAAATAAAAATTTTCTTAAATACAAAATAAACTTTCAAATTGTATTAAATAACTTACTCGTCTAAAAACATTTGCCATAAAAACAACAACAACCAAGTTTGCCAAAAGTAATAATCATTTAAACATCATAAATCACTTCATGAAATCAGAGTATTAAAAATCGTCATGCATAAAATCTTAAAACATGCGCGGTCCTCGAGTTTATCCTCCCGCGCAGTCCAAGCTGGCTCATTGGTCCCCACCTCTCGTCTTCTCAAAGTCATCTCCACCTGCATCGATCAAGTCTAGTGAGTCTAAAGACTCAACATGTATAAACTGGAGATAGCAAGTACTACATAATAAAACCACATGCATCTTTAAAGTATGGCTTACATACTTGACAACTTGAACGTAATAGCATAAACATACTTGAAATTTGAACGTAGTAGCATAACGTAGACGTGCCATCATCATAAGACTTTTCTTAAACATGCTTGCATCATACATACTTGAGCATACATAACATCATTTTGCGTAGAGATATGTTTCAATGCAAGTGATCCATACATAAAAGTTCTTGATCAGACAAAACCACAATACTGGGCTGGCAGGGAAAGTCCACTACCACATACATGAGATGTCACGCCCCGAAACTCCGGATTTGACACCGGCGTTGTTTAAAAATCACACAATCGAAACAACAAGCCTCTTGTAGCACAGTATAAACCGAACCAGTTTATATATCATAATCTCAAATTAAATAGCCATTGTCTTTACAATTACCGAAATAAATAAGACGACAGAGTTTTAATGCAGAAACGTAAATCTAATTAATAATAACTTAAACATAATCGATTTCCTTGAGCATTCACCATCCCCAAAACTGCTCGGATTCTTCCTCCTCAATCTGTTCTTCGGACTTATCTGGGAAGGGTTGTAAGGGGGTGAGTATTTGGGAATACTTAGCAAGTGGGGGGTATATCGAGCACAATTTAAACAACATGCACAACTTTCGAAAATAAAACATGACTTGCATAATATTTTTCGTATCACATGCATAAACACTTACCAACCACTGTGATTTATCTACCTTCTATGGTTTACTGACGTCAGTTCCCTAATTTTTACTCCTCTAAGGGGGCGAGGCCGTATAGCGGGTATATCCCCCACCGCGTAGGGTACGTCATGGTTGGGATTCCCTCCCATATACAGTCGATCCTCACAGTGTTTTAAAAACCGTATGACAATCGACACAAGAAAAGGAGTAGGAAAGAACATGTACTCGATAGTAATTTTCTTATCAAAAACCGAACTCACATATGCATCAAATTCGAAATTTTAAAAGTTTAAAACAGCCCACTTACAGTATTGGAATTGCTAAAGAAACGTAGGTGTTTGGCTTCGAGAATTGGATCGCTTCTTGCTCTTGCTCGGACAGCGCCTTGGCTTCGATTTCTAGCCTAACCTCGGGATGATTTTTTCAGCAAGGTTTCGCCTTGGCTAGCTGCTGGAATTTCGAGTTTTCAGCTCTAGAATTTAGAGATTTAGGTGTGAGAAATGGCTAGGTATAGTGTGGTATTTATTGGTGAGGGGAATGGAGCTAAACATGGCATCTAAAATCTTACCAAAAATCATGCCCAATCACATAATTTTGATTCAAATACACCTTGCCATTTTCAAAAATATGATGGCTGAATTTAGGGATTTGTTTCCAATTTCCTTGTGGTTTATTCTTGCACAACAATCTTTATGCACAATAATAAGAGGATTTTCGAAAATTGTCAAGGTCCATGCATTGATTCCTCTAGCCTCGGATGGTCCTTACAAATCTTGTATATCCCCTTGCATTTTTTGAAAATATGCATGCCATATTGTAAAGATTCCAACAATAATTATCTCCTCATATTTATATCCTATTTAATACAATAATCAAATCTCACATTTCCTTATTGTTATTTATTTGCATGGCAAAAAAATCGGATCTTACATGAGATCCTCGTTCATACTTTAACGGGTGGATATATCCCTGGTCATGCTTTACCGCTTTCAAATTCTGATCTAAACCCGGTCATGCTTTACCGGGGTGCAGAGGTTCTCGACCACGTTCATCGACTTCCAAACACATTCATAATTTGGTGAAAAGACATTTAGCATACCTCAAAAATTTTAAAATATTTTCTTTTGCACGTCGAACAAACTTACATGGCGTTGAGTAATTCGTTGGATCTCGCTTGGGGCCATGCTGCACATACTAACATGAGTTCGAATACCTATCTTGCATAACTTAGACGTATAGTCATTCTCACACCCAAAAATGACGAAACATTCTAAATCTCTCGGAACTTGACCTTGTTTAATCATTGTACTAAATCATAACATCAAACCCCAAACAATCCCAAAAAAAAATTTTTAATTTTTTTTAAAAGGACACAGACCCCGTGAAAGGGTCCGTGTCGGGGTCCGTGTAGATGCTGGAAATCGCATTTTGAAGGAAAAATGGACACGGACTCCGTGTAGGGGTCCGGGTAGCTTCTGGACTTGCAAACTCGCGAAAATTCACTAACTTATTGATTCATTCTTCCAATCCAATCCTAGAGACAATGAACTAACACCTCGAGACTCATCCTGGGATGCTATTACATTGATTCAACCCGTACAACACACCCCAAACGCTCCCAAGCATCGACAAGCAACTTCAATACAATAATAACTCGTAATTCGACATCATTTCGCTTCTTACGATTTCTATTACATCTCAAACCATTCCCGACCAAATGAACACCAAATAACACCTAAATACATCCCGTAACATATTTAAATGCTAGTAGCACAAGCCCGGCGATGCCCAACGAAGCTTGCACAATAAAACTTCAAGAACACATCAAAACACATTTTCAGAAAACGCAGTTTGAGCATAGTCCCACAAAACGATCATTACTCCTCATTTCTTATCCAAATATTTCGAACTTACTGTCAAATCAAAGGTATCGAAAAGTTATACGTTTTATATGTTGAAATGTTTTCCAGAAAATCGACCGAAAAATCGCAGTATTTAAAATGACAGCAAATTTTAAGTTTTCAGATCTAAAATCTTTTCAAAACCGATCCAACAAATTTTTGCTCAAACGTTACGAGGGTTGATCCGAGCGGAAACGGTGCGAGGGTTGATCCGGGACGAATGTGGCACGATTTCTTGCAACAAATCAAGTTGCTGGAAAATTCGAGGGAGATGGTGGCGGCTGGAGAGACATAACAAGAACCCTAGGTTTTTCTTAAAAAATGAAATGAATAAGTGTGTATGCAAGTGTGTGTAGAGAACGTGTGTGTGTGTGTGTATAAGGAGTAGAAAAGTTGTTTAATTTAAGGGTTAAAATATTACTTAAAATTTAACCACACTAACTTTAACAAAAATCCTTAATTAAAATAAAACACACACTAATTTTATAAAATTCTCTAATTAACAAAATAAATTCACAATTGCTAAACTTTAAAGGTTTAAAAATCTTAAATACTAAATAAATAAATTAGGCTTGAAAATGCTAAAAACTTAATAAATCATTTAAAATGCCCCAATCCTAACTAAAATAAATACTATATTTTAAAATTGCCAAAAATCGTCGCGGTTCTCTTTTCCTCGATCCCGCATCGAATAATCGCCTGAAACATGAAACTCAAGAAATATTTTAACGTGCATCGTATAAACAAAAATAATTAAAATAATGCAATTTCATAAATCATACATCTCAAAAATCATTTTAAATTGATTAAATAAATTAATAATTAAATAAATGCATGAGATTTACGTGTAGTGATTTTGGGCTCTACATTCCTCCTCCACTTAAATAATTTCGTCCTCGAAATTAAATCTTACCAACAACTCCGGGTAGCGAATTCTCATCTCTGCCTCGATCTCCCAAGTGGCCTCCTCTACTGATTGATTTAGCCCACCGACTTTGACCAGTTTGGTAACTTTGTTCGAAGTCTCCATTCCTGTCGGTCTAGGATTTTGGACAGGTCTTCCTCATATGACAGATCTGGAGCCAAGTGCAACGGCTCAAAACTCAAAACGTAGCGAAGGATTCGCTAGGTACTTCCTCAGCATCGAGACGTGGAACACATTGTGTACACTGGCCAGATTCGGCGGTAGAGCTACACGATAAGCTAGTGTCCCAACTCTGTGAAGAATCTCAACGGCCCAATAAATCTCGGACTAAGCCTGCCTCTCTTCCCAAATCTCATAACACCCTTCATAGGTGCTATCTTCACGAAAACGTGATCACCTACGGCAAAATCTAGATCTCTCCTCCTCTTGTCAGCATAACTCTTTTGACGACTCTAGGCGATCTTAATCCTGTCTCGGATTTTGACCACCACATCTGCAGTTTTCTGAACAATCTCTGGACCAAGTTCTGATCTCTCACCGACTTCATCCCAATGAATTGGACAATCTGCACTTCCTCCCATACAATGGCTCGTAGGGAGCCATACTATAGATGATTGAAAACTGTTGTTATAGGTCAACTCCACTAGAGGTAGCTTTGATTCTCAATTCCCATGAAAATCGATCACACAAGCTCTCAACAAATCCTCCAAAATCTGGATCACACGCTCAGACTGGCCATCTGTCTGCGGGTGAAATGCTGTACTGAATAGCACCTTCGTTCCCATGGCTGCATGCAAACTATTCCAAAAGGACGATGTAAATCTCGGGTCCCTGTCGGACACAATAGAAACTGGGATCCCGTTGCAATCGAACTATCTCCCTTATATGAGCATCTGCATACTGCGTCATGGAGAAGTCGTCTTCACTGGCAATGAAGTGTGCGGACTTAGTAAGTCGATCCACTATAACCCAAATGGAATTTGATCCTCTGACTGACCTTGGCAAACCAACAACGAAGTCCATGGTGATATTCTCCAAATTCCCACTCGGGGATTGGGAATGTCTTAAGCATTCCTGCTGGCCTCTGATGCTCTGCCTTCACTTGTTGACAAATGAGGTATTCAGACACAAATCGGCGGATATCTCGCTTCATACCTGGCCACCAATAATAAATCTGCAAATCTTTGTACATCTTGGTACCTCCTGGGTGGATAGAATACGGAGATGCATGTGCCTCTGTCAAAATATCCTCTTTGATCAATCAACACTAGGCATCCACATCCTTCCTTCCTGTACCTCACAATACCATCGGACACTGTGTAGAGTACACTGCCCTTGGCTTCATCCTTCAGTCTCCATTTCTGCAACTGCTCATCTGAAGACTGACCTCCACGGATTCGGTCAAACAAAGAAGACGGACTGTGAGATTAGACAGCTTAGGTGCTCTACCCTTAGGATAAACCTCTAACCCAAATCTCTGAATCTCTGACTGAAGAGATCTCTGTACTGACAACTGTGCTACGACTACAACTTTTCTGCTCAAGTCATCTGCCACAACATTAGCTTTCCCCGGATGTAGCTAATTCACAATCGTAGTCTTTTTACAACTCCAACCACCATCTTTGTCTCATGTTCAGCTCTTTTTGCGTGAAGAATACTTGAGACTCTTGTGATCAGTAAATATTGGCATTTATCTTTTTGCGTAAAGAAATACTTGAGGAATCTTGCATATCTGACATTTCTTGCCGTACAAGTAATGTCTCCATATCTCAACGCAAAGACGACAGCGGCTAACTCAAGATCATGATTCGGGTAGTCTTCTCATGCACCTTCAACTGTCTAGAGGCATAAGCTATAACCCGACCATGCTGCATCAAAACTGCGCCTAAATCGAGCTTAGAAGCATCTGTGTATAGTACAAAATTGCCTTGACCTCCTGGCATGGCTAACACTGGCGCTGTGATAAGAGCTTGCTTCAAAGTATCAAAGCTCTTCCGGCACTCGTCACTCCAATGAATTTAGCATTCTCTTAGTCAATGAAGTGAGTGGCACTGCTATCAAAGAAAATCCCGAATGAATTCATGTAGTAGCCTGCTAAGCCTAGGAAACTGCGGATCTCGACGCATTCTTCGGCTCCAACCATTCCTTAACTGTTGCTACCTTCGCTGGATCCACCTCACTGCCACTGCTAGAATTACATGACTCCAAAACGCTACCTTCTCCAACCAAAATTCACACTTACTGAATTTTGCAAACAGTTTGCGACTCTTGCAAGACCTGCAAAACTGTACCCAAATGCTGACGGTGCTCCTCATGGCTCTTCGAGTATATGATACATGTCATCAATGAACACTATGACGAACTGATCTAGGTAGGGCTTGAATACTCGGTTCATGAGGTCCATAAATATCGCTGGAGCATTCGTCAGTCCAAACGGCATCACTAAAAACTGTAATGCCCATACATGGTTCTGAAGGCTGTTTATGAACATCTGTATATTTTACCTTCAGCTGATGATACCCTGATCAAATATATATCTTAGAGAACACTGTAGCTCCATGCAACTGATCAAACAAACCCTCGACCTTGGAAGTGGGTATTTATTCTTGATCGTCCCCCCTTGTCAGTTCTCGGTAATCGCTACACAGTCTCATGCTCTCCTCTTTCTTTTTTACGAAGAGTACTGGGGCGCCCATGGTGATTAAACTAGGGCGAATGAATTCCTTGTCAAGAAGTTCCTGAATCTGCTATTTGGATTTCTAACATCTCAGCTCGAGCTAGTCAGTACAGTGCCTTAAAAATTGGCACAGTGCCTGGCACAAGATCAATAGTGAACTCCACCTCTCTCTCTGGTGGAAGGCCTATGACGTCATCTGGAAAAACGTCAAGAAAATCTCTACCACTTGAACATCAGATATCGACAGAGTGGGTACGTCAGGTGCAGAAGTAATACTGGCCAAGAAAGCTACACCCCTTGTGAATAAGTCTTTGTGCCTGCATGCAAGAGATCATGCGAGGGAAACTTCTCCATCTATCTGGCTCAAAGAGAAACTGCTCCATGCCCAAAGTCTTACCAACACTGACCTTTTCTAGAAATCAATAAGAACTCTGTTCTTCGTCAGCCAATCAATTCCCAAGATAATATAAAATATGGCATCGACAACACGATTAGATCGGCATACACTAGGTGGCCTTGCAGCTCGAGATCGATGTCTCTGACCACGCTAGTAGCTAATAATTCATTCCCTGATGGGACTGTCACTGAATAACTCACGTCGAGTCCAATAGACTTTGACGTCCAGATGATTAGCGAACGTCTCCGATATAAAAGAGTGAGTAGCCCCTAAATCTATCAAGGCCTTCGTGGCTACTCTCTTTATAAAAGTATTTCCTGAGAGACGTTGGTACAACAAAAAACTTATATCCCAAAAATTCTAATCTTAACCTCAAGCACAGTAGAAATCTCTACACCCAGTCACCAAGATTACTAACTAGCACACTAATAATCCCATATAAATCGAAACATGCATGACAAAAATTATGCGGTGCTGAATTAAATAAGTTACCAGTCAACAGGGTCGTATTTGGGTTCGCCTCCTCTGCTTGCATGGAAAACACTCTTTCCTAGGTTGGCTGCCTCCACTGTGGGCATTCTTTCAGCATATGATCGCTGGCTCCGCATTTGAATCATTTGCCCGATCCAAATAAACAGTGTCCCATATGCTAGCGGTTGCACTTCGGGCACACTGGGTACTCACTGGGTCTCTGAGAGCCCTCTGTTGAGGAATAGGACCCTTACCTTTCGGCGGTCCCTGAAATGGTCTCTTCCCCTGCTGTCCCGGAAAGGCCTCTTAAACTGAGGTCGCTGCTGCTGCTGCTTCTGAGGCGCGTGATAGGGCCTCTGCCCTGACTATCGACCTCAATGTCCCTCTGGTCCTGCTCTGCCCAAAGCTCTCGACACGACAACTGCATAAGTCGTAGGACCAGCAACTCGAACGTCACGGCGCAAGATCGGCAGCAACCCATCCATAAAATGCCTCAGCTTCTCCCGGCATCATTTGCAATCAGGGGCACAAAGTGACACCCCGTCTCAAACTTCCTGACGAAGTCTGCCACGCTGCTGTCTCCATGTCGCCGCGACATGACTCCCTGGTCAGGCTGGAGCGTTCTTCTTCAGTGAAGTACTTGGAGTAGAAAACCTCCTTGAACCCATTCCACGTTAGTGTTTGTAAGTTCACTGACACTGATGCGCTTTCCCACCAAAGTCTGGCATCTCCTGTCAAAGAAATGTGGCACACCTGACCCTGTCTGCGTCCTGCAGCTCCATAAACGCAAAAAATGACTTCGATGGACTTAATCCATCCTTCCGCTTCATCGGGTCAGTAGTCCCGAGAACTCCTTTGGATCCATCCTCTTAAACCTCTTATAAATGCCTCCGGCTGGGCCTCGCCCCTCTGTCTACTGCAGTCTGGTTCCCCGCAAACTGTGCGAAGAATGGGTCATCCTTGCAAGCATCTGAGCCTGCATATTTGGGGGACGAGGAGGAATGACCCTCTTCCCATCTTGAGCTTCCCTATTCTCATCCCTTGCTCCACGGTTAACCATGCGTCTAGGAGGCATACTGTTCCAAAATTCGCCCAACACGTAAACCCAAGATCCATGAACTACTATAATATCATAAGATGCACGTAACTTGAACTAAAACATGCACATGCTGAAATCGTGACTTGATGCTTACTACGTAAAATAATTTAAAATCTTAAAACTTACAGACTTGAGGTTTGACTTCGTGAGCTTCTCGCAACTTACAGTAGGCATAACCCTTTACAAGAACACCGCTCTGAACCAACTGTAACGTACGTACTTTTAAACTATTTAAAATTTGCGAAAAAATAAAAATTTTCTTAAATAAAAAAAAATTTCAAATTTGTATTAAAATAAGTTACAAGTCTAAAAACATTTGCAATAAAAACAATAACAACCAAGTTTGCCTAAGTAATAATCGTTTAAACATCATAAACCACTTCATGAAATCAGAGTATTAAAAATCGTCATGCATAAAATCTTCAAACATGGGCGTCCTCGGGTTTAGCCTCCTGCGCAGTGCAAGCCGCTCATTCGTCCCCACCCCTCGTCTCCTCAAAGTCATCCTCACCTGCATCGATCAAGTCTAGTGTGTCTAAAGACTCAACATGTATAAAGTGGAGATAGCAAGTACTACATAATAAAACTACATGCATCTTTAAAGTAGGGCTTACATGCTTGAAACTTGAACGTAATAGCATAAACATACTTGAAACTTGAACGTAGTAGCATAAACGTAGACGTGCCATCATCATAAGACTTTTCTTAAACATGCTTGCATCATACATACTTGAGCATACAAAACATCATTTTGCGTAGAGATATGTTTCAAAGCAAGTGACCTATATATAAAAGTGCCTGATCAGACTAAACCACAGTACTGGGCTGGCAGGGAAAGTCCACTACCACATACATGAGATCCTCGTTCATGCTTTAACGGGTGGATTGATCCCTGGTCATGCTTTACCGCTTTCCAATCCTGATATAAATCCGGTCATGCTTTACCGGGGTGGAGAGGTCCTCGGCCACGTTCACCACTTCCAAACCCATTCATAATTTGGTCACAAGACATTTAGCATACCTCAAAAACTTAAAAATTATCTTTTGCACGTCGAACATATTTACATGGCGTTGAGGGATTCGTTGGATCTCGCTTGGGGCCAGTGCTGCACATACTAACATGAGTTCGAATATTATCTTGCATAACTTAGACGTATAGTCATGCTCACACCCAAAAATGACAAAACATTCTAAATCTCTCAGGACTTGACCTCGTTTAATCATTGTACTAAATCATAACATCAAACCCCTGGTCTTGTTCCTCTTCCTCGACCTGTTCTTCTAATTTATCTAGTGAGATAGAGTAAAGGGATTGAGTGATATGGTCATCACTCAGTAAGCGGGGGCCGTTCGAGCACAACATAAAAATATTTACACAATTTTCGAAAATAACACATAAACATTTCATACTTTTCATAATATATCATCATATTCATATCATAACAGCACTGCATTTTTCCACCTTCTATGGTTTATGATATCAGTCCCTAATTTTTAATCCTCTAAGGGCGAGGCCATAAAACAGTTCTATCCCACGTGAAGGGCCATATGTTGGGATTCCCACCCGTTTTCAGTGAATCCTCACAGTGCCAACATGTAAACGTACCAAAATCGCACAAAAAAAATGTAGAAACAAAATGACGGTGCTCGACCGAATTTTTCGAAAACAAGAAAACACATAACCGAAATTAAGGATTTAAAACAAGCCCACTTACCTTAGACTGGAAGAAAACGTGAAGAATTTGGAAATATAGAAGAATCATGCAACCGACACTTCGAAAACGCAACACACATCTAACCGAAAAATCAGTCTCCTTGTAAAATTCTTTGCGCCTTATTGCACCGTTGGATCGGGCTCAAACTTTTACAATATGTTCATAAGTACGTAAAATAAATTATGAACGACGAGATCGGGTTTGGAAGTCTTTTTGACCTGCTTATGGACGAAAAACCGTAGGTATGCTGTTCTCGCCTAGAATCTGAGCAGTTTTCTTACGAAGTCTATAAACGAAAAACTAACCGTTGGATTTGGCTGAATTTGGATATGTTATTCGAAACATATCCAAGATATTCTGAACGGTGGATATCGAATTCCGATCATCCGAGCAAAACAAACGAATTTCTGAACTTTGGACATAATTTTGATGACTCGTGCATAATTTTTTTTTGAAGAGGAAATTACGAAATTTTAGAGAGAAACTCGAAAATTTGAGGTGTAAATTATGAATGAAAGCTTCTCCTATTCATAGGGGTGAGGTGAAAAATCTTACCATAATTCGATTTATATTCTTTCTAAATTTTGGAGATGCTCATTCCATAAATTTCGAGATACTCCTTCTATAACTATTGATATGCTTCTTGTTGAGAAAAGTTGTCTTGTATATAATATT
The DNA here is from genome assembly GCF_025594145.1 of Primulina tabacum. Classification (NCBI taxonomy): domain Eukaryota; kingdom Viridiplantae; phylum Streptophyta; class Magnoliopsida; order Lamiales; family Gesneriaceae; genus Primulina; species Primulina tabacum. The sequence continues at coordinate 25,148,788 of NC_134558.1, read as the reverse complement.
TCCTTCCAAATAGGTGGATATCTAGCCTTAATTTCAAATTTACTGTGTATCTTGCATGGATTTCGAATTACATATATTTATTGGCTTGGAATTTCAAATATCATGTATTATTTAATATTTTCGGATTTATTATAAATCGAAAATAAATTCTTATACATGTCTATATTCAAAATTTCATTTCCAAAATTTTGGGTTCTCACATCCCTCCTCCTTATTTGAAGTTTCGTCCTCGAAACTTGAGCCGGCTTGACTTTCGAAAAGGTAGGGAATTCCTTTCGCATTTCTCTTCAAACTTCCAAGTAGTTTTCTCGTTCTGTGTGGCTTGACCATTGCACCTTGACGTATGGAATGATATGTTATCTCAGTACTTGGTTCTTGGTGTCCACAATATTAATAGAGACATCTTCATATTTCAGCTCTTCCCCCATGTTACCTTTGATCATGAGCGGTTCAATTTCCATAACATGGCCTGAGTTCGAGGTGTATTTCCTTAGTTTGGACTTGTGGAATACATTGTGGATTCTAGACATATCTGGTGGCACTGCTATTCTGAAAGCCAATGTGTCAATCTCTCCAGATTTTGAATGGTCCTACGTACTGATGATTCACTTTTTTAGCTTTACTGAATCTAATGATTCTTTCATTAGTTAGACCCTTATATAAGATTTTTCACCCAATGTGAATTCCATTGGTCTCCTTTTAAGATCATACTAACTCTTTTGCTGGTCTTATGCATCCTTGAGTATGTTTCTGATGATGGCCACTTTTCATTGGCTCTTGGATTAGTTATCTCAATTATTACTGTCTCCTCTATTTCTTCCATGTACAGTGATGATCGACACTTCATTTGTTGGCATACTTGCCACTTGTATATAAACTCGACGACGTCTCTTTTCATTCTGCTTCGTCAGAAAATTTCTTTCAAATCCCTATACATCCTTGTACTGACGGGATGGATTGGTAATGTTGACTTAGTGCCTCTTACATCACTTCTTATCGAAGATTGTTGATATCTGGTACACCTAATCGTCCTCTCATCCCTAGGATTCTTTCTGGGTCCACTTGAAAATCCGACAACTTTATTTCCTTGGCTTGTTCTTTGAATTTCTCTTGTATCATGTCTCGACTCTGATTTAACCTGACCGCTTCTCGAAGGCTTGGTTGCACAGAGAGTGATGTTATGTTATCCTACCCATGTTTGACTCAAAGCATCGCTACCTTATTTGCCTTGCTGGGGTGGTAGCTTATTGTCAAGTCATAGTCCTTGAGTAACTCTATCCACCTTCTTTGCCTCATTTTTAATTCTTTTTGCATGAACAAATACTCGAGGCTTGGTGGTCTGTGAATATTTCACACTTGGCATCGTAGAAATAGCACCTCCAAATTTTCAAAGCAAAGATCACTGCTGCCAACTTGAGATCGTGAGTAGCGTAGGTTTCCTCATGCGGCTTCAGTTGACTCGCCTGCTCGCATGAGTAAGCATCTGATATCTACTTTTGATGCTTTATTGTAGATGGTAAATTCTTGTCCTCAGTAGATAATACCAACATTGGTGTAGATGCTAGCTTCTCCTTTAATGTTTGAAAGCTCTTTCACATCTTTCTCTTCAGTTGAATTCATAGTTCTTTGTACGAGTCTTGTTAGTGATACGACTATTGAAGAGAAGCCCTCGACGAATTTCAGTTAATAGCCTAGTAATCCAAAGAAGCTTCTAATTTCGGTTGCATTGTTTCGGCTAATTTAGAATTGTCTCTACTTTCTTTGGGTCCACTGATACTCCTGATTTTGATCTTACATGACCTTATTCTGAATGCTGACATTGGGGTGTCTTGTGCTCTGACCTATAGCTGATGATAGCATGTCCCCAGGTCAAGCTTGGAGAAGACTGTAACTCCTTTACGTTGACCGAAAAGATCTTTTATCATTGGAAGAAGATATTTATTCTTGATTGTGATCTTATAGAGTTCTCTATAATCTTACACAATCTCATACTTTCATAATTCTTCTTTACAAATAGGACCGAGGCTCCCCAAAGATGCACTTGGCCTAATCCGTTTTTTTTTTGTCTAACAACTATTGGAGTTATTATTTTAGCTCCTTGAGTTCATCTGGAGCCATTCTGTATAGTGCATTGGAGATGTTGCATCACCGGTACCAAATTTATCTCGAACTCTACTTCTTAGTCCGACAACATTCCAAGAAGCCTTTCTGGAAAAACGTCCGAAAATTTTTGTATCTGAAATATCTTCCAACTTTAGCTCATCTCCTTCTTGTACTTTGTTCACCATTGCTAGGTAAACTTCTTCTCCCAATATTATGGCTTTCCAAGTCTGGGAAACAAAAAAATGTATTTTGTTCCTTGGCATCGCCATGATACCTGATTTCTTCTTGGTTCGGGGTTCAGAGTTTGACATTCTTACTCTGGCCATCTACGATTGCTCTTAGATAATCAGTTCATCCTTAGGATGACGTCGAAATTTATGAGGGGTGAATCAAGTCGGCACTAAAAATATGCGAATTGATACTAATTTATCTTATCTTGAAATTATCTGATCACTATTTCAAAAATTAAAACTCCATATAGAATATTGAAACTTAACTCAATATCGATATACATCTTATTCACTTAAATTCCAAAAATTAATAACATAGTCGTTACCTCAAATAATTATTTTTTTACTAAATCTTCTTTCATCAAGACATGAACCTTTCACAGCTCTAACAGAAGGAGTTCATTAAATGTCCATTCTCTTTGAATCATTTTAGTACCACAAAAGTCAAAACTTATTGTACTATAATTTTCTTATTTTCACTAATATATCAAAACTTATTTTATTTACGTAAGATCATAGCCTACTTGTTATCCCAAATAATCTAAATTCTTAACCTGGAGATATTATTTCTCATTCATTTTATACAAGATATTCCAAAATCATATATTTAAGGTTAGCGCTTAGCATTCTTAATAACCCAAACTTAATGCCCATATTAAATATTGACACAAAAAACTTCTATAGTGGAATACCCAAAATTATTATATAATTCTTATATAAGATATTCTCATGTTAGTTTTCGTAAACAACTTATCATCTCCGAGTCAAATTTATCTTAAGCCTGAAGTTTAAATAAACTTATCTCTGATAGTATATTCTCAACAATACAATATTAATTGTCCTCATAATAAAATTCCATAAAAATATCTAACTAGCACAAAAAAAAACGCGTTGAACGAGATTTTTCGAGAGACCTAAATAAAGAAATTTCTCGTTTTTGGACAACGCCTCACAACAAAGTTGTAATATTACTCGTTGGTCGTTCCGAAGGGGACTGCATCAGCCTTTTGCCATAATCTGACAAATTTTTCTTCCCAAATGGATTATGAACCTGGCGGCTTGATACCACTTAAATGTAACGTCTCGGGACCGAGGTAATGACACCGGCGTTGTTTAACACCCAGCACGATCGAAAAAACAACCAGCCTCTTAGTACAATATAAACAAAATCAGTTTATTATCATAAATTTCTAAAAGTTCAGTGTCTTTACAACACGATAAAATAGAAATATGCGGAAGCGTTTACAATAAATAAACGACGAATTGAGAACTAATGTAAAATTCTAGATTTCATCAGTCCCAAACTGGTCTTGTTCCTCTTCTCTCGACATGTTCTTCTGATTTATCTGGGGAGGATAGAGTAAGGGGAGTGAGTGATATGGCGTCACTCAAAAAAGAGGGAGCAGTTCGAGCACAACATAAAAATATTTACACAATTTTCGAAAATAACACATACATTCATTCTTTTCATAACACTATCATTATACTCATATCATAACAGCACTGCGATTTTTCTACCTTCTATAGTTTACGATATCAGTCCATAATTTTTAATCCTCTAAGGGACGAGGCCATAAAACGGCCCTATCCCACCGTGAAGGGCCATATGTTGGATTCCCACCCGTTTTCAGTGAATCATCACAGTGCCAACATGTAAACGTACCAAAATCGCAAAAAAAACGTAGAAAGAGAATGACGGTGCTCGACCAATTTTTCGAAAACAAGAAACACATAACCGAAATTAAGGATTTAAAACAAGCCCACTTACCTTAGACTGGAAGAAAACGTGAAGAATTTGGAAACTATAGAAGAATCATGCAGCCGACACTTCGAAAACGCAGTAGCACATCTAACCGAAAAATCAGTCCCCTTGTAAAATTCCTTGCGCCTTATTACGCCGTTGGATCGGGCTCAAACTTTTACAATACGTTCAAAATTACATAAAAAATTATGAACGTTGGAGATCGGGTTTGGAAGTAGTTTTGACTGCTTATGGACAAAAAATCGTAGGTATGTGTTCTCGCCTAGAATCTAGCAGTTTTCTTACGAAGGCTTTAAAAGAAGAACTAACCGTTGGATTTTACCGAAATTTGGATATGGTATTCGAAACATATAGAAGCATATTCGGAACGGTGGAGATCGAATTCGATCTTCCGAGCGAAGCAAACAATTTCTGAAACTTTGGACATAATTTTGATGACCCGTGCATAATTTTTTTTTAAGAGGAAAATTATGAAATTTTAGAGAGAAACTCGAATTTTAGAGGTGTTAATTATGAATGAGAGCTTCTCCTATTTATAAGGGTGAGGTGAAAAATCTTACCATAATTCAATTGATATTCTTTCTAAAATTTGGAGATGCTCCTTCATAAATTTCGAGATACTTCTTCCATAATTATTGATATGCTTCCTTGTTGAGAAAAAGTTGTCTTGTATGTAATATTTCCTTCCAAATAGGTGGATATTCAGTCTTAATTTCAAATTTACTGTGTATCTAGTACTCGGATTTCGAATTACATATATTTATTGGCTTGGAATTTCAAATGTCATGTATTATTTAATATTTTCGGATTTATTATAATCGGAAAATAAATTCTTATACATGTCTATATTTCAAAATTGCACTCCAAAATTTTGGGTTCTCACAATTAATTTAACTTCAATAACTTTATTTCGTTTAATATAATTTTAAATTTTTTAACATAAAGATATAATGACAAATGAGAATTTTTAAATCATGTAATGTAATTTTAACACAATTTTATTAATTCGTTTCCATGCTCCAAGAGAATTCCGTACAAATATCAAAATCTAATAGCAATTGGAAGCCTATGTAACGCCCCAGATTCGACGATTGTACTCACTTTCCCAAGACAAATCTTTCCAGCGTGCTTATGTCTCCACTCACACGCACCATAGGAAACTTTCAGGGGGTCAACCATCCCCAAAATTTCCACAAATCAATCACGCTTAACTTTGGAGTCTCTTATGTGATGAGTATTGAAAAGAAGATTCACCTTCTTGATATAAGTAGGTAATATCAAATTTATAAGCCTTCTCAACTGCACAGTTTCATACCTGAATAGTTTGGAATCCATTTCCTTCCGGTGTGATATCGGTTTATTCATGTTCCCTTCACCTAGAAGTCTGCAGGAGTCGCTCATTGTCTGTGCAACCTCATGGAACCGACGATCACACCCCGCGTTCTTTGGCCCCGAGCCTCACATGCCCACCAGCTTCCGCTTGGTTCGTCCCCGAACCACACTGTACTAGGAGAGGTCGACTCTGATACCATACATGTAGGGCTCTTAACTCCTAATCATTATTGCAATGCAATTTGATTAGATTAATTATTTACAGCGAAAAACGGGTAAAAAGTTTCTTTACAATGAGCTCAAAACGTGTCAACTGTAATTATAATACTAAAAATAGTATATAATATAGTCTTATCTAAACACGTCACAATATAAAATAATGCCCACGCATAATCAATATCAACTACAAGCAAACTCATATCCTCATATATAAATACACAGTTATGTACAACTTGCTCAACAAAATCATCTTTCATGCTGACGTGTCTATCGATAAGTATCAGACAATGGAGTGCACATAATATCATGGGATGGCAACAAATGCATGAGATATGAATGAGTGGATGCCCTGTATCAAATAAAATACGTGCACAGATAATCGCAAAGCATGCAAATACCTGCAATCACACCACCAGGAGCGTTCTTTGCTAATCTTCAGTCAAGGTCATACACCCGAGCTTGAGGAGGCCTTGGTAGTCTGACTACTAGGTCCTCGATCGTGGAATATTCGACTTCTGGAAAGAGGAATACGAAACAGCAGGTCTCATCATATTGGGGCTACCCTCGAAAATCCTGGATGGGGTTGGACCGAAGGCATACCCCTATTCGGACATACACAAGAGAAATGACATTCCTGCGCGTAATGATAACAAGTACCAACATACTCCGACACTGCTCGATAGTATGTTTGCCTCCACAATGACTACAATACGGAGCAATAATGGGACTCCCGCATTGGGATCCACTGGAACTAGAATTAAGATGAAGAAGGCAGCAGACCAGTCTTCTTAACTTTTTACCTTTTGGACGCCAGTCCAGGCTGCTGAGCTGACACTTGAGGTAGGAAGAATATACTGAGGACCTCCTACCTTAAATCCAGCTTCGGACTGGCCTTGGCTCGTTCGACTGCCTCTGCGTAGCTAGTAGGCAAACCAGAAATGACAAAAGTATATATAGCATGAGTAAATCATGCACAAACCTGTTATATTTCACTTTTGCATTTGCAGCTACATGAGGCGCATATTTCAACAAAGTAAAAAATTTCGAAGCATATTCTTCAACAGTCATCGTTCCCTACTGCAGACTATTGAATTCATTTCCGTGTATTGTAATAAGAAGGATGAGAGTACTGCTCAAGAAATTGGTCCTTGAAAACATCCCAAGTGACTCACACCCAGCTCTCTTCAATCCAATCTCAGCGGCTTCCCACCAGATTTTGCTCGGTCCTTTAGTTATTATAGGGCACGCTTCATTCTCCGAGGCTTGGAATATTCAAAAATATAAAACAAATGCTCGATATCCTTTAACCATGCCTCTGCTCTTTCTGCACTCTCGGTGCCAAAGAACCTCGGTGGTTTCAGATCCTGGAATCGAGCCATTACCAAATCCATGGACATTCCTTCGAATTTTCCAACCATCCTCTCAGTACTACTACTCATAGCAGTTTCATTTGTGGGATCCATCTACAAAATATAATATTAATATCACAAATAAATATCAAATATGCATCATCATCATATCAAATCATCAATCTCATCAACAATTTACTCAAACTAAATCAAATAGGAGCGGGTAATACAAGTAAATCAAACAAATGCACAATTCATTTTTGTCTATTCAAGTGTACACAAGACTCAATCGAGTATTCTCAGCTATGCTCTGATACCAACTGTAACACCCCAGATTCGACCATTTAACTCACTGTACCAAGACGAATCTTTCCAGCGTGCTTATGTCCTCACTCACACGCACCCTAGGAAACTTCCCAAGGGGTCTCCATCCCAAAATTGCCACAAGTCAAGCACGCTTAACTTTGGAGTTCTTATGTTATGAGCTACCGAAAGAAGATGCACCTTCTTGATATGAGTAGTATATATCAAATCTATAAGCCCTTCTCACTGCACAGTCTGTTACCTGAATAGTTTGGAATCCCTCTCCTTTCGATGTGACATCGGTTCATTCATATTCCCTTCTCCTAGAAGTCTGCCAGGAGCTGCTCATTGTCTGTGCAACCTCAGGGCACCGCGATAAACCCCGCCTTCTCGGCTCGCGGCCCTCACACACACCACACACACACACATATATATATATGTGAGTATGTATCTTATAAGACCGTCTCACAAATGGAACATGTCATTGATCCATATCCACGATGAAAAGTAATAATTTTCACATAAAGTAATATTTTTTCATGATTCGAGTCACGATAAGACTTTCATCTCACAAAATTGACCGCGTAAGACTTTCTTATAAGAATTTTTGTGTGTGTATAATTTTAAAAATAGTCTCATATTTTATATACTACGTAAATTTTGAGTCAGTAAAGTTTAATGAGGATAACGGGTACGTATGCGGCTATGATATCTTTTGTTAAAAATTCGGTTTAAAAAAGTTTCTTATCGCATAAAAAATTATCGATGAACATTCGATGTTGAAGTTCTTGGCCAATTTGGTCCACATGTTGTCTTAATATTACATACATACTATGTTCTTTTCTGTTGGAACCTTTTTAGTTCGCAATCTTGATTTTGATGTTAACAAAACTTGTTAATTTGTGTTACTAATAATCTACCTTAGTGTGCAGAAGCTAGGATCAGTCACGAGTTGTTTACATCGGAAACTGAAGACTCAACTGATCGCCCAACTGAATCGGTCTAACTGTTACTTCAATTGAGCAGTCCAGCTGATTGTCCAGTTGATAGGTGGTTCAACAGGAGAACCTAATGAGCCTGGCCATCCGAAGGAGTGTTCAACTGATGAAGAAACTCAGCTGATCAGTTCAATTGAACGAGAGTTAAATCTATTCACTGACGAGTCAACTGATTTCACCAGCCCAACTGAAGATCAGTTCAGCTGACTAGTTCAAAATCATCAGTCAGAATCTTTAGTTGTAGATTAAGGACAAGCTCTTTACAGTGGATTCCATCTTTACACAAAAGTACGAAAGCAATTGTCTAGTCAAAGGATAATAAATGGACGTTACATCAGAGCATTAAAGAAAAAACGTTTCAGAAGGGTAGTCGAAAAAGTCGAAGACACAAAATCCAAGAACGAATTCAGATGCAACGGATATAATAATTGAGTCTCACTGTACGATCAGTTTTCCCCACCTATATAAAGAAGATCAGTGAAGACTCGACATATACAATTTTGAGAGAAAAGAAAGGGCACGCACATTGCACATCAGCTTTCAAAAAACAATCAGCCCAGGGGGAACTCTTCACAGTCATATCAGCTTAGATTAGAAGCTTATTTCCCTCAGTGTGTGAGAACATCCTTTTTCAGGTTCTCACTCACAAACACTCTCACAAACACTCAAATACAATCTTGCACAAAGACGTTAAATTTGTGTATGTAGTCTTTGACACATAGACGTTAAAGAAGTGTTGGCTGGAAGGTGCTGCCTTCAGTCGTAGCTAAGAGTTCAGTTTAGGCAGTAGTGTAGTCCTAGGTGAGTGAGTTTGTACAAGTAGTTGTATAAATCAAAGTCTTCTAGTGGATCATACCTGTGGAGGTACAAAGGGGTGACGTAGGAGCAGTTGAAGTTTTCGAACATCCATAAACTTATCTTGTGTATTTAACTGATTAACTGTTGTTTTCAAACTATTTAGATCAGTTAGAGTATCCTTCAATTCAGTTGTCACCATAATTGAACTGATGAATGCAAAAACTAATCTACCCTTTTTCAGTTATTCAGTTTACATGAGTTAAAATATTTCGAATATAACAGTCTTCTTCACGAATGATTATTTCGAGTTTCTTTCGCTTGATTTTAAACCAAACTCGATATAATTCATCGGTGTTAACATTCTTAAACACGAGTTATTGCAGCTCATTGGAGAATATAGTGTTTGAAATGCCTTCCAAGGCACTAGCACACTCGATCCATCATTTTCTCTTGCTATTTTGTGTATACAAAATGTTTGTTTTTATTATTAGCTGGTAAATTAAATGGTAATTGTTTTGTTTTTGGTATTAGCTGGTATTGCATTTAAACATGAAACAATGTATTTTTATATACATACATATTTATGCATACATATATGCATACGTAATAGAATTGAATCAAATATCATCGAGCCGGATCAAAAAGTTCACGAACTGACTTGATTCATTTTATGTCCTAGCTGTGATGGGCGCAGCTGCTAGTTACTGGTGCGCTATGGCATAGAGAATCGAGAAGAGAGAGGAGGAAACAGAACTAGAGATTTGAGAGAAACATATATTTTCGGTTTTTCAATTTTTTAATTCTTTTTCCTTTTCAACACGTGGGCCAACCCGAGTCAAGCTCATTCCGCCCCGTCTAGGCCCACAACTTATATGGGTTGGCCCATTTAATTATCCCACACAGCTTTATATCATGATAATCTTAAAATAAATAATAAGAAAGATCTTAGATAACTTAGTACATATTTCAAATACAAAATAATATCCCAAGTTTAAAATTTGCGGGTTTTAAAATAAGCCACGTACAAGTTGGACAACACACCACATACATATATAACGTTTTTAAGTGTATATTTTTAACATCATTAATTCGTTTGAATACATAGAAGGGAATGTATAATGATACATTAGTTTTGTAAAGCCTCATATGACAGACAATATAAAGAGAGGTCGAGGAAATCAATAATTCACCGAAGTCCACCAAGTTTCTTCCTAATGAATAAAAAATTAATTAAGGTAAAATTTCATTAAACTTGAATATCTATTTTCTTGTTCCCTATAAACCTAGATAGACAATCATTAGTTTTGGAAAACCTCATATGGCTTGACAATATAAAAGAGGTGGAGGAAAGAAATAATTCACCAAAGTCCTCCAAGTTTCCTCCTAATGAATCAAAAAATTAATTAAGGTAAAATTTCATTAGACTTGAATATCAATTTTCTTGTTCCCTATGAACCAAGATAGACAATCATTAGTTTTGCAAACCTCATAGGCTTGTCAATATAAAGAGAGGTGGAGGAAAGAAATAATTCACCGAAGTCCACCAAGTTTCTTCCTAATAAATCAAAAAATTAACTAAGGTAAAATTTCATTAGACTTGAATATCTATTTTCTTATTCTCTATAAACCTAGATAGACAATCATTAGTTTTGTAAAGAACCATATGGCTTGACTATATAAAGAGGGGTAGATTAAAGAAATAATTCACCAAAGTCCACCAAATTTCCTCCTAATGAATCAAAAAATTAATTAAGGTAAAATTTCATTAGACTTAAATATATATTTCTGTTCCCTGTAAACCTAGAAAGACAATCATTATTTTTGTAAAGTCTCATAGGGCTTGACAATATAAAGAGAGGTAGATGAAAGAAATAATTCACCAAAGTCCACCAATTTTCTCCTAATGATTCAAAAAATTAATTAAGGTAAAATTTCATTAGACATCAATATCTATTTTCTTGTTCCTTATAAACCTAGATAGAAAATCATTAGTTTTGTAAAACCTCATAGGGCTTGCCAATATAAGAGGTGGATGAAAGAAATAATTAACCAAAACCAACCAAGTTTCCTCCTAATGAATTGAAAAATTAATTAAGGTAAAATTTCATTAGACTTGAATATCTATTTTTTTGTTCCTATAAACCTAGATAGACAATCATTAGTTTTGTAAAGCACCATATGGCTTGACTATATAAAGAGGGGTAGATTAAAGAAATAATTCCACCAAAGTCCACCAAATTTCCTCCTAATGAATCAAAAAACTAATTAAGGTAAAATTTCATTAAACTTGAATATCTATTTTCTTGTTCCCACTAAATCTAGGTAGATAATCAATAGTTTTGTAAAGCCTCATAGGGCTTGACAATATAAAGAGAAGTGGATGAAAGAAATAATTCACCAAGTCCACCAATTTTCCTCCTAATGATGTCAAAAAATTAATTAAGGTAAAATTTTCTTAAACTTCAATATTTATTTTCTTTTTCCCTATAAACCTAGATAGACAATCGTTAATTTTGTAAAAACCTCATAGGGCTTGACAATATAAAGAGAGGTGAAGGCAAGAAATAATTCACCAAGTCAACCAAGTTTTCTCCTAATGATTCAAAAAATTATTAAGGTAAAATTCATTATACTTCAATATCTATTTTCTTGTCCCTACAAACCTAGATAGAAAATCATTAGTTTGTAAAGCCTCATAGGGCTTGACAATATGAAGAGAGGTGGAGGAAAGAAATAATTCACCAAAGTCCAACAATTTTCCTCCTAATGATTCAAAAAGTTAATTAAGGTAATAAAATTTCATTAAACTTCAATATCTATTTTCCTGTTCCCTATAAACCTAGATAGACAATCGTTAGTTTTTTAAAAACCTCATAGATCTTGACAATATAAAGAGAGGTGGAGGAAAAAAATAATTCACCAAAGTCAACCAAGTTTTCTCCTAATGAATCAAAAAATTAATGAAGGTTAAATTCATTAGACTTGAATATCTATTTCTTGTTCCCAGTAAACCTAGATAGACAATCATTAGTTTGTAAAGCCTCATAGGCTTGAAAATATAAAGAGATGTCGAGGAAATAAATAATTCACCAAAGTCCACTAAGTTTCTTCATAATGATCAAAAAATTAATTAAGGCAAAATTTGATTAGACTTGAATCTCTATTTTCTTGTTTCCTGTAAACCTAGATAGACAATCATTAGTTTTGTAAAGCCTTATAGGGCTTGACAATATGAATGGAGGTGGAGGAAAGAAATCATTAACCAAAGTCCACCAAGTTTCCTCCTAATGAATCAAAAGCGTAATAAAGTTAAAATTTCATTAGACTTGAATATCTCTTTTCTTGTTCCCTTTAAACCTAGATTAACAATCATTAGTTTTGTAAAGCCTCATAGGGCTTGACAATATAAAGAGAGGTGGATGAAAATAATTCACCAAAGTCCACCAAGTTACCTCCTCATGAATCAAAAAATTAATTAAGCTCAACAATGGCTACCACATATGTTTGCCTACTCACTTGTTTTATTTTCCTTGCAAGTAAGGCCTGGATATGCACGTGAAAGATTGGATTATCAATAATCGATCAGAAATGGGCTTTCAATTTGAGAATTTAAAAGCTAGAGGAAAATGAATGAACGTCCATGCATGCTATACCATCTATAAATAGGGAGTGATAAATTATCATTCAACAATGGCTACCTCATTTGTTTTGCTACTCGCTTGTTTTATTTTCTTTGCAAATAATGCCTGGATATGCACGTGAATGATTAGATTATCAACAATTGATCAGAACTGGGATTTTCAATTTGAGAATTTAAAATCTAGAGGAAAATGAATGAACGTCCATGCATTGTATACCATCTATAAATAGGAAGTGATAAATTATCACTCAACAATGGCAACCACATATGTTTGCCTACTCACTTGTTTTATTTTCTTTGCAAGTAATGTCTGGGTGTGCACGTGACTGATTAAATTATCAATAATTGATCGGAAATGGGCTTTTCAATTTGAGAATTTAAAAGCTAGAGGAAAACGAATGAACGTCCATGCATGTTATAACATCTATAAATAGGGAGTGATAAATTATCACTCAACAATGACTACCACATATGTTTGCCTACTCACTTGTTTTATTTTCTTTGCATGTAATGCCTGGGTAAGCATGTGAATGATTGGATTATCAATAATTGATCGGAAATGGGCTTTTCAATTTGAGAATTTAAAAGCTAGAGAAAATGAATGAACGTCCATGCATTGTATACCATCTCTAAATAGGGAGTGATAAATTATCACTCAACAATGGCAACCACATATGTTTGTCTACTCACTTGTTTTATTTTCTTTGCAAGTAATGCATGAGTATGCACGTGAATGATTGGATTATTAATAATTGATCAGAAATTGGCTTTTCAATTTGAGAATTTAAAAGCTAGAGGAAAACGAATAAACTTCCATGCATGCTATACCATCTATAAATAGAGAGTGATAAATTATCACTCAACAAGGCTACCACATATGTTTGCCTACTAACTTGTTTTATTTTCTTTGCAAGTAATGCTTAGGTATGCAAGTGAATGACTGGATTATCAATACTTGATCCGAAATGGGCTTTACAATTTGAGAATTTGGAAGCTAGAGGAAAACAAATGAACGTCCATGCAAGTTATACCATCTATAAATAGGGAGTGATAAATTATCACTCAACAATGTGTTTGCCTACTCATTTGTTTTATTTTCTTTGCAAGTAATGCATGAGTATGCACGTGAATGATTGGATTATCAATAATTGATCAGAAATTGGCTTTTCAATTTGAGAATTTAAAAGCTAGAGGAAAACGAATAAACGTCCATGCATGCTATACCATATATAAATAGGGAGTGATAAATTATCACTCTACAATGGCTACCACATATGTTTGCCTACTCACTTGTTTTATTTTCTTTGCAAGTAATGTATGGGTATGCACGTGAATGATTGGATTATCAATAACTGATCGGAAATGAGCTTTTCAATTTGAGAATTTAAAAGCTAGAAGAAAACGAATGAACCTCTATGCATGCTATACCATCTATAAATAGGGAGTGATAAATTATCACTCAACAATGGATACAACATATGTTTTCCTACTCACTTTTTATTTTCTTTGCAAGTAATGTCTGGGTATACACGTGAATGATTGGATTATAAATAATTGATAAGAAATGGCTTTTCAATTTGAAAATTTAAAAGCTAGAGGAAAATGAATGAACGTCCATGCATGTTATACCATCCATAAATAAGGAGTGATAAATTATCACTCAACAATGGCTACCACTTATGTTTACCTACTCATTTTTTTTATTTTCTTTGCAAGTACTACCTGGGTATGCACGTGAATGATTGGATTATCAATAATTGATCAGAAATGAGCCTTTCAATTTGAAAATTTAAAAGCTAGAGGAAAATGAATGAACGTCCATGCATGCTCTACCATCTATATATATGGAATGATAAATTATCACTAAACAATGTCTACTACATATGTTTGCCTATCCATTTGTTTATTTTCTTTGCAAATAATGCCGGGGTATGCACGTGAATGAATGGATTATCAATAATTGATCAGAAATGGTCTTTTCAATTTTAGAATTTATAAGCTAGAGGAAAACGAATGAACGTCCATGCATGCTCTACCATCTATAAATAGGGAGTGATAAATTATCACTCAACAATGGCTACCACATATGTTTTCCTTCTCACTTGTTTTTCTTTGCATGTAATATCTAGGTATACACGTGAATGATTGGATTATCAATAATTCACCAGAAATGAGCTTTTCAATTTGAGAATTTAAAAGCAAGAGGAAAACGAATGAACGTCCATGCATGCTTTACCATCTATAAATATGGAGTGATAAATTATCACTCAACAATGGCTACCTCATTTGTTTGCCTACTCACTTGTTTTATTTTCATTGCGAGTAATGCTTAGGTATGCACGTGAATGATTCGATTATCAATATTTGATCAGAAATGGGCTTTTCTGTCACGCCCCGAAACTCGGGATTGACACTAGCGTTGTTTAACAATCACACAATCGAAACAACAAGCCTTTTGTAGCTCAGTATAAACCAAACCAGTTTATATATCATAATTTCAAATGAAATAACAATTGTCTTACAATACCGAAATTTCATAAAAACGACAAAGTTAAAGCGGAAACGTAAATTTGAATAACAATAATGAACTTTAAACTTAATCTAATTCTCGAACCATCACCATCCCCAAAATTGTTCGGACTCTTCTTCCTCGATTTCCTCTTCGGGCCTATCTGAAAAGGGTTGTAAAGGGGGTGAGTATTTTGGAAATACTCAGTAAATGGGGGATATTGAATACCACATAACAATTTTATAACATTTTCGAAACATACATATAATTACAGCTTGCTTTTCATAAACGTCCGTAACATAACAACACTGCGATTTTTCACCTTTAAGATTTACTGACGTCAGTCCCTAAGCTTTAATCCTCTAAGGGGGCGAGGCCATAAAACGGTTCTATCCCACCGTTGAGGGCCATATGTTGGAATTCTACCTATTTTCAGGGAATCCTCACAGTGTCCACATAACGTACCAATTTTTTCGTAAAAACACATAGATGGGAGACGGAGCTCGACCGAATTTTTAAATAAAAAAAAAACAAAAACTTCATATGCATAAAACCGAAATTTAAAACAGCCCACTTAGAATAATTATTGATGCTAAAAACGTGGTGGCTTGGCTTCGGGAATGGGTCGTTCCTTGCTCTACACTCGGCGGCACTTCGGCTTGAACTTTAGGCTAATTTCGGGACGATATTTGGGCAGAGTTTTGGCTAGGGAATGCTGAAAATTTCGAGATTTCAGCAAAGGGATTTTCGAAAATATGGGGTAGGGAATGCTAGGCTTGATGTGATATTTATAGGGGACAAGGGTGGAGCTTAATATGGTAGTCCAATCATGCCTAAAATTGGTTCAAATCTCTCAATTTTGACTCCCATATTCTTGCCATTATTTCGAAATTTAGCTACCTAAGTTGGGAGATTTATTCCCTAATCCTATGCTCTTGGAAATTTCGCAATTCATGTTGCTAGGTGGGAAGGGTTTGAGCAATCTTTGATGATTTGCTTCCAAGTAGCTAGGTATCTATCCAATACAATAATAAGTCCTATATCCTAGTGCAAAATTTCGAAATCTTGGGTTGTATCCCACCAAATCAGGCATTATTCAATTTCCTTAAGTCTTTGCCTTGCACAATCTCCCATGATCTTGAATTATTTCTCCTAAATATCAAAACTTACATGCACAAGTGTAAATATCATTGACTTGAATATTTCCAACAAATAATTCCCAAGGTGCATATCTTATTAATATACAAAAATCAAATCCTATAATTTCCTTACAATTATAATTGCATGGCAAAAAAAAATCAAATCTTATATCCCTCCCTCCTTATGGGAAGTTTCGTCCTCGAAACTGGAGTTGGCTTGGTCTCCAAATAGGTAGGGATAATCCTTTCGCATTTTCTCTTCCACTTCCCAAGTTATTTCTCGCTCAGTATGGTTAGACCACTGCACTTTGACGTAGGGAATGATGCGTCGTCTGAGGACTTGTTCCTTGGTGTCCACGATTCTGATAGGAACTTCTTCGTATTTCAGTCCTTCTCCCGAGTTTCCTTCGGTCAAAAGTGGTTCTACTTCTAAAATGTGACTTGGGTCTGGAATGTACCTCCTTAGTTGGAACACGTGGAACATGTTGTGGATTCTTGACATGTTTGGTGGCAGTACTAGCCTGAATGCTAGCGGACCCACTTTTTCCAAGATTTCAAAGGGTCCAACATATCAAGGGTTCAGCTTCCCGACTTTACTGAATCTGACAACTCCTCTCATAGGAGAGACTTTCACGTAAGCCTTCTCGCCCACATTGAACTCTACAGGCCTTCTTTTAAGATCTGCCCAGTTCTTCTGTCGGTCTTGAGCTGCCTTGAGCTTTTCTCGGACAATTTTAACCTTGTCTACTGTCATCTGTACTAGCTCGGGTCCCACCACGACCTTCTCTCCCACTTCAAACCAATAAAGTGGTGATCGACATTTCCTCCCATAAAGAGCTTCGTATGGAGCCATTCCAATAATGCTGTGATAGCTGTTGTTGTAAGCGAACTCAATTAAGGGCAAATGAGTGCTCCAGTTGCTACTGAATTCAAGAGCGCATGCTCGCAGCATATCTTCTAAGGTTTGGATGGTTCTCTCCGTTTGCCCATCGGTTTGAGGATGATAGGCCGTACTTAGGGTCACTTTCGTTCCCATGGCATCCTGAAAGCTCTTCCAAAAACGCGAGACGAACCTCGGATTTCTATCAGATAGAATGCTCACTGGCACTCCATGCAGTCTCACAATGTTGTCCATGTACAGTGAAGACAACTTGTCGAGATTGTAATTCATGCGGACGGGTAGGAAGTGTGCAGTCTTCGTGAGTCTGTCCACGATCACCCATATACCGTTGTGGCTTTGCCTAGACTTTGGCAATCCTACCACAAAGTCCATGGAAATATGCTCCCATTTCCACTCGGGAATTTCCAGAGGTTGCAGTAATCCTCCAGGTCGCTGGTGTTCTGCTTTGACCTGCTGGCATACCTGACATCTGGAGACAAATTCAGCTACATCTCTTTTCATGCCATTCCACCAGAAATTATTCTTGAGATCCCTGTACATTTTCGTACTGCCTGGATGGACTGAAAATTTTGATTTGTGTGCCTCTGCCATTATCTCTTGGCGGAGGTTATCACTGTCGGGCACACACAGTCTTCCTTTCATCCATAAGATTCCCTTGTCATCGATATGATGATCTTGAGATTTTCCTTCTCTGACTTAATCCTTAAGTTTTATCAATATCGGGTCTCGATCTTGGTTTAACTTGACTGTCTCCTGCAGACATGGCTGGGCCGAGAGGGAAGCTAGAGTCACTTTGCTTGGGCCCTTCCGACTTAGCGCATCAGCCACTTTGTTTGCTTTACCCGGATTGTAACTTATGGTCAAGTCATAGTCCTTCAAAAGTTCGATCCATCGCCTTTGCCTCATATTAAGTTCCTTTTGGGTGAACAAGTACTTGAGGCTCTGATGGTCTGTGAAGATTTCACACTTAGCACCATAGAGATAGTACCTCCAAATTTTTAAGGCGAAGACAACCGCTGCCAGCTCCAAATCATGAGTAGGGTAGTTCTGCTCGTGCGGTTTCAATTGCCTTGATGCGTAGGCGATCACTCTTCCTTCTTGAATGAGTACGCATCCTAGACCATCCTTAGAGGCGTCACTGTAGATAGTGAAATCTTTATTCTCTGCGGGCAGGATCAAGACTGGTGTGGATGCGAGTTTATCTTTCAATGTCTGAAAACTGTTCTCACAATCCTCATTCAAGATGAATTTAGAATTCTTCTGTGTGAGTTTCGTCAGTGGCATGGCTATCAAGGAGAACCCTTCGACAAACTTCCGGTAGTAACCTGCCAGTCCAAGAAAGCTTCTGATATCGGTGGCGTTCTTAGGTTTTGTCCACTCTGTAATCGCCTCTACTTTCCTTGGATCCACTGACACTCCTGCTCTCGAGATTAAGTGTCCTAGAAATGACACACTCTTTAGCCAGAATTCACACTTGCTAAACTTAGCATAGAGCTTATTCTCTCTTAAGATTTACAGAGCAAGGTGAAGGTGCTCTTCATGGCTCATCTCGTCAAGAGAATAGACGAGGATATCGTCGATAAATACCACTATGAACTGATCCAGGAACGGCTTGAATACCCTGTTCATCAGGTCCATAAATGCTGACGGTGTGTTGGTCAGACCAAAAGGCATCACTGTGAACTCATAATGCCCGTACCTAGTTCGAAAGGCTGTTTTAGGGATATCTTCAGCCCTGACCTTCAACTGGTGGTAACCTGTCCTCAGATCCAGTTTAGAAAGACGGAGACTCCTTTAAGCTGATCAAACAGGTCGTCTATCCGAGGTAGAGGGTACATGTTCTTGATTGTGATCTTGTTCAATTCTCTGTAGTCGATGCACAATCTCATACTCCCGTCTTTCTTCTTCACGAAGAGTACTGGAGCTCCCCATGGGGACACACTCGGTCGAATCTGCCTTTTATCTAGTAATTCTTGGAGTTGTTCCTTCAGCTCCTTGAGTTCGGCTGGTTCCATTCTGTAAGGTACCTTAGAGATTGGTGCAGCACCGGGAACCAGATTGATCTCGAACTCTACTTCCCGGTTCGGGACCGTCCCCGAGAGTTCTTCTGGATAAACATCTGGGAACTCTCTCACTATCGGGATGTTCTCCAGTTTCAGCTCGACTTCTTCTTTTATTTCACTGACCATTGCTAGGTAGATGTCTTCTCCCGATTTCATGGCTCTCCAAGCTTGAGATGCGGACAGTAGCGATTTTCGTCCCTTGGATTTACCGTGAAACATGACTTCTTCCTGATTTGGGGTTATGAGTTTGACTCTCTTCCCCTTACAATCTACTATGGCATTGTTCTTGGCTAACCAATCCATCCCTAAGATGATGTCAAAATCGACCATGATCAACGGTATCAAGTCGGCACTAAAAGTCTGATTACTGATACTAATCTTACAATCTCTGTAAATTTCATGAGTCTCAATGGCCCTACTTGTAGGTGTGGCTATTCGAAAGGGCTCATTTAGTCTCTCGGGCTTACATCCAAACTTCTTAGCAAATATCTTAGAAATAAAGGAATGTGTAGCACCACAGTCAAATAACGCATATGCAGGCACTTGCTGAATAAATATGGTACCTGACACGACATCGTTCGCATCGTCTGCCTCCTCTTGCGTGATGGCAAACACCCTGGCCTTCGGTTTGTTCTCCCGTGGCTTATTGGCATTCATCCCGGAGTTTGACCCGTCTCCTTTACCTGGTCCACTTGTCCTATTGGTGGCATCTGGACATTCTGCCATACGGTTTCCTGGTTTCCCGCATCCAAAGCAGACACCGTCGCTCTACGACACTCTCCCAGGTGTCGTAAATGGCAAGTTGGGCAAGGCTTAATAGCTTGGTAGCTTGCGGCAGGTGTAGGCCCCTTAGATGGCCCACCGGACTGGTTAGGCTTCTTGAAAGTCTGACTTTCATGCGAGGACTGACTACCCATAGGCCTTTTGTTCTTAAATTCTTTCTCCCTGCGCTGGATATCAGTTTCATCTCGGATAGCTGCGCCCATCAGGTCTGAAAAATTTGCAGGTTGGTAGACTGCTAGAGCTGATTGGATCCTGCTGTTCAACCCTTTCTTAAAGCGGTGCAATTTCAGAACTTCGTCCGCCATGATTTCCGGAGCATAAGATCCTAAGGCGTTGAACTGTGTGGTGTATTCCACAACTGACATGTCTGGGGCTTGACTGAAATTTTCAATCTCACTCATTTTATGCAGTCTGACCTCGGCGGGATAATACTGTTTCAGGAAGGCTTCCTTAAAACGTTTTCACGTGATTGGTCCTGCAGCTGTCATGGATGGCGAGATTGCTTCCCATCACTTGCCTGCTCGATCTTCTAGGAAAGGCACTATCACGTCCATTTTCAGTGCATCCGGGACTTCCAACAGTCGCAACTGAGTCTCCACGCTTTTTAGCCAACTCTGGCTAACTTCAGGGTCGGTAGCGCCACTGAAAGTTGGACACCTGTTCTTGCGCAGTGACTCATAGTGGAACTTGACTCCGTCCTGCGGTGGAGGTGGTGGTGGTTGATTGGCGTTCGGGTTCACTAACCCTTGCAGTGTTGTCGCCACGATCGTGGCTATGGCCATTAAGTCTGCTTGATTAAGATTGAACCCAGGTGGTGGTCCGTTATCTCCTTCGTTGAAATTGTTGTTGTTAGCATAACGGGGGTTACGATTTTGTCTTGGTGGTCTACCGGCCATTTCCTACAATTTAAACGCTTCTAAGAATTTGATGTGTATAATGACAGGATTGAATAATTAAGTTATGCTGGAACAACTGAGATTAATAAATAAACATAACTTTATTAATTTTTTGAATGTAGATGAACAACTGAATGCAACAAATAGTACCGAAAGAAACAAATCGTACTGGCTGAAATAAAATAGCAACAATGGAAAGATAAACTCCTAGTAATAAGTGAAGGTAACTAAGAAACTCTAATGATCTATCTCTCCATCTCCTATGGCAGCTATAGGCTCGTCGATCTCTATCGGCTCCTCCTCTTCCGGCTCCTCATCTGGCTCTTCCTCTTGAAGTATCTCCACCATATGAGTGAGCTGGGCGTTCTCTTCTGTGAGCTGTGCCACCTGTGCCTTAAGTCCCTGTACCTCTGCATCAGCCGCGTCCATCTCATCATTCCAATGTTGCTGATACTGCAGATGGTACTGTTTCTTCTGCTTTAGTTGGTCCTTCAGAGCTTCCACCTGTTGGGTCAGACGTTGGCTTACATACGCGAGGCTGTTCATGGCCTCACACGAATTCTCCAGCCTCCTCTTGCCTTTGGCATTCTGCTGTTTCTCTTCCTCCAGCTCCTTGCAATAACATTCCGCATCCTCTCGTAACCTTCCATGTTGAGACTTGCACTGCTCTATGACATCTCTTAGGTCCATGTTATCACCCCTAATGAGTTCACCCTGATAGATAGACTGGTTAAGGCGCACCCAAATCTCCTCTTTCTCAGTGGCTAAAGTTTCGACCTCCCTCCTCCTCTCACTCAGTCTGGCTCTAAGTCTCCGAATCTGACGGGACTGATAGTGCAGGGCAAGCTCCTTCAAACGAATGGCAGCTTGGGCACGGGTGCGGGGTCGCATGGGAGTAGATGGAGCAATTTCCTGAAATCAAAAAAAATGGAAATGCTCAGAATCCGAAAGAGACAGTATATAACAAGGGACAATATGCAATATATATGAAATTTTCGAAAATTACATAAATATATTTTTTTTTCCAAAAATGGAAAGTTTGGGATTAGACATATGGGTTCGAGACATATGTTGAGAGGATTCCAGAACAATCGACGGAATCGAATTCGGAATTTTCTAGGAGAAGTTATAGGGTCTACGAATATTTCCGAAAACGGCAAAAACGACGTTTCGGAGGCCTAAACGAAGGAATTTCGCGATTTCAGCCCCTACCTCATGACGAAGTGGTGAAAATCGCTCGTTGGGCCGTTTAGGATGGGATAGCATTGGCCGATTTTCAAAATCTCACCGAAAATATTTCCCGAAAAATTTCTTTCCCACCCGGATTATGAACCTGGCAGCTCTGATACCACTTAAATGTCACGCCCTGAAACTTGGGATTGACATCGGTGTTGTTTAACAATCACACAATCGATACAACAAGCCTTCTGTAGCACAGTATAAACCGAACCAGTTTATATATCATAATTTCAAATGAAATAACAATTGTCTTACAATACCGAAATTTCATAAAAACGACAGAGTTAAAGCGGAAACATAAATTTGAATAACAATAATGAACTATAAACTTAATCTAATTCTCGAACCATCACCATCCCAAAAATTGTTCGAACTCTTCTTCCTCGATTTCCTCTTCGGGCCTATCTGGGTAGGGTTGTAAGGGGGGTGAGTATTTTGGAAATACTCAGTAAATTGGGGATATTGAACACCACATAACAATTTTATAACATTTTTGAAACATACATATAATTACAGCATGCTTTTCATAAACGTAACATCGTATCCGTAACATAACAATACTGCGATTTTTCACCTTTAACGGTTTACTGACGTCAGTCCCTAAGTTTTAATCCTCTAAGGAGGCAAGGCCATAAAACGGTTCTATCCCACCGTTGAGGGCCATATGTTGGAATTCCACCCATTTTCAGGGAATCCTTACAGTGTCCACATAACGTACCAAATTTTTCGTAAAAACGCATAGACGGGAGACGGAGCTCGACCGAATTTTTAAATAAAACAAAAATAAAAACAAAAACTTCATATGCATAAAACCGAAATTTAAAACAGCCCACTTACAATAATTATTGATGCTAAAAACGTGGTGGCTTGGCTTCGGGAATGGGTCGTTCCTTACTCTACACTCGGCGGCACTTCGGCTTGATCTTTAGGCTAATTTCGGGACGATATTTGGGCAGAGTTTCGGCTAGGGAATGCTGAAAATTTCGAGATTTCAGCAAAGGGATTTTCAAAAATATGGGGTAGGGAATGCTAGGCTTGATGTGATATTTATAGGGGAGAATGGTGGAGATTAATATGGTAGTCCAATCATGCCTAAAATTGGTTCAAATCTCTCAATTTTGACTCCCATATTCTTGCCATTATTTCGAAATTTAGCTACCTAAGTTGGGAGATTTATTCCCTAATCCTATGCTCTTGGAAATTTCGAAATTCATGTTGCTAGGTGGGAAGTGTTTGAGCAATCTTTGATGATTTGCTTCCAAGTAGCTAGGTATCTATCCAATACAATAATGAGTCCTATATCCTAGTGCAAAATTTCGAAATCTTGGGTTGTTTCCCACCAAATCAGGCATTATTCAATTTCCTTAAGTCTTTGCCTTGCACAATCTCCCATGGTCTTGAATTATTTCTCCTAAATATCAAAACTTACATGCACAAGTGTAAATATCATTGACTTGAATATTTCCAACAAATAATTCCCAAGGTGCATATCTTATTAATATACAAAAATCAAATCCTACAATTTCCTTACAATTATAATTGCATGGCAAAAAAAATCGGATCTTACATTTCCAATTTGAAAATTTAAAAGCCAGATAAAAAAGAATGAACATCCATGCATGCTACAACATCTATAAATTGGGAGTGATAAATTATCACTCAACAGTGGCTACCACATATGTTTGCCTACTCACTTGTTTTATTTTCTTTGCAAGTAATGTCTGGGTATTCACGTGAATGATTAGATTATCAATAATTGATCAGAAATGGGATTTTCAATTTTAAAATTTAAAAGCTAGAGAAAAACAAATAAACATCCATGCATGCTATACCATCTATAAATTGGGAGTGATAAATTATCACTCAACAGTGGCTACCACATATGTTTTCCTACTCACTTGTTTTATTTTCTTTGCAAGTAATGCCTGAGTATTCACGTGAATGATTGGATTTTCAATAATTGATCAGAAATGGGCTTTTCAATTTGAGAATTTAAAAGCTAGATGAAAACGAATGAACGTCCATGTATGCTATACCATCTATAAATAGGGATTGATAAATTATCACTCAACAATAGCTACCACATATGTTTGCCTACTCACTTGTTTTATTTTCTTTGCAAGTAATGCCTGGGTATGCACGTGAATGATTGGATTAACAATAATTTATCAAAAATGGGCTTTTCAATTTGAGAATTTAAAAGCTAGAAGAAAACGAATAAACGTCCATGCATGATATACCATCAATAAATAGGGAGTGATAAATTATCACTCAACAATGGCTACCTTATATATTTG
Organism: Primulina tabacum; assembly: GCF_025594145.1. Lineage (NCBI taxonomy): Eukaryota > Viridiplantae > Streptophyta > Magnoliopsida > Lamiales > Gesneriaceae > Primulina > Primulina tabacum. The sequence goes on along the minus strand of NC_134558.1, from coordinate 25,124,227 downwards.
CATACTCACTTGTTTTATTTTCTTTGCAAGTAATGTATGTGTATGCCCGTGAATTATTGGATTATCAATAATTGATCGGAAATGAGCTTTTCAATTTGAGAATTTAAAAGCTAGAGGAAAACGAATGAACTTCTATGCATGCTATACCATCTATAAATAGGGAGTAATAAATTATCACTCAACAATGGCTACCACATATGTTTGCCTACTCAATTTTTTTATTTTCTTTGCAAGTAATGCCTGGGTATGCACGTGAGTGATTGGATTATCAATAATTGATCAGAAATGGACTTTTCAATTTGAGAATTTAAAAGCTAGAGGAAAACGATTGAACGTCCATGCATGCTATACCATCTATAAATAGGGAGTGGTAAATTATCACTCAACAATGGCTACCACATATGTTTTCCTACTCACTTGTTTTATTTTCTTTGCAAGTAATGTCTAGATATAAACGTGAATGATTGGATTATCAATAATTGATCAGAACTAAGCTTTTCAATTTGAGAATTTAAAAGCTAGAGGAAAACGAATAAACGTCCATGCATGTTATACCATCTATAAATAGGGAGTGATAAATTGTCACTCAACAATGGCTACCTCATATGTTTGCCTTCTTACTTGTTTTATTTTCTTTGCAAGTAACGCTTGGGTATGCGCGTGAATGATTGGATTATCAATAATTTATCAGAAAATGGCTTTTCAATTTGAGAATTTAAAAGCTAGAGGAAAATGAATAAACGTGCATGCATGCTATACCATCTATAAATAGGGAGTGATAAATTATCACTCAACAATGGCTACCACATATGTTTGCCTACTCACTTGTTTTATTTTCTTTGCAAGTAATGCTTGGGTATGCACGTGAATGATTGGATTATCAATAATTGATCAAAAATAGGATTTTCAATTTAAAATTTAAAAGCTAAAGGAAAACGAATGAACTTCCATGCATACTATACCATCTATAAATTGGGAGTGATAAATTATCACTCAACAATGGCTATCACATATGTTTTCCTACTCACTTGTTTTATTTTCTTTGCAAGTAATGCTTGGGTATTCATGTGAATGATTGGATTATCAATAATTGATAAGAAATCGGCTTTTCAATTTGAGAATTTAAAAGCCATAGAAAAACGAATGAACGTCTATTCATTTTATACCATCTATAAATAGGGAGTGATAAATTATCACTCAACAATGGCTACCACATATGTTTTCCAACTCACTTGTTTTATTTTCTTTGCAAGTAATGCCTAGGTATGCACGAGAATGATTGGATTATCAATAATTGATCAGACATGAGCTTTTCAATTTGAGAATTTAAAGGCTAGAGGAAAACGAATTAACGTCTATGTATGCTATACAATTTATAAATAGGGAATGATAAATTATCACTCAACAATGGCTACCACATATGTTTTCTTACTCACTTGTTTTATTTTCATTGCAAGTAATGCCTAGTTATGCACGTGAATGATTGGATTATCAATAATTGATTGGAAATATGCTTTTCAATTTGATAATTTAAAACCTAGAGAAAAACGAATTAACGTCCATGTATGCTCTATGTCTATAAATTGGGAATGATAAATTATCACTCAACAATGGCTACCACATATGTTTACTTACTCAATTTTTTTATATTCTTTCCAAGTAATGCCTGAGTATTCACGTGAATGATTGTATTATCAATAATTGATCGGAAATGGGCTTCTAAATTTGATAATTTCAAAGCTAGAGGAAAACGAATGAACATCCATGCATGCTATACCATCTATAAGTAGAGAGTGATAAATTATCACTCAACAATGGCTACCACATATGTTTGCCTACTCACTTGTTTTTTTGTCTTGGCAAGTAATGCTTGGGTAAGCACGTAAATGATTGGATTATCAATAATTGATCAGAAATGTGCTTTTCAATTTGAGAATTTAAAAGTTAGAGGAAAATGAAAGAACGTCCATGCATGTTATACCATCTATAAATAGGGAATGATAAATTATCAATCAACAATGGCTACAACGTATGTTTGCCTACTCACTTGTTTTATTTTCTTTGCAGTAATGCCTAGGTTTTCAATTGAGAAATTAAAAGCCAAAGGAAAACGAATGAACGTCTATTCATGCTATACCATTTATAAATAGGGAGTGATAAATTCTCACTCAACAATGGCTATCACATATGTTTGCCTACTTACATTTTTTATTTTCTTTGCAAGTAATTCCTAGGTATGCACGTGAATGATTGGAGTATCAATAATTGATCAAAAATGGGATTTTCAATTTAAGAAATTAAAAGCTAGAGGAAAACGAATGAACGTCTATGCATGCTATACCATCTATAAATAAGGAGTGATAAATATCACTCAACAATGGCTACCACTTATGTTTGCCTACTCACTTGTTTTATTTTCTTTTTAAGTAGTGCCTGGGTATGCACCTGAATGATTGGATTATCAATAATTGATCAGAAATTGGCTTTTCATTATGAATATTTAAAAGCTAGAGGAAAACGAATGAACGTCATGCATGCTATACCATCTATAAATAGGGAGTGATAAATTATCACTCAACAATAGCTACCACATATGTTTGCCTACTAACTTTTTTTATTTTCTTTGCAAGTTATGCCTGGGTATGCACGTGAGTGATTAGATTATCAATAATTTATCAGAAATGGGCTTTTCAATTTGAAATTTAAAATCTGGAGGAAAACGATTGAACGTCCATGCATGCTATACCATCTATAAATAGGTGTGATAAATTATCATTCAACATTGGCTACTACATATGTTTTCCTACTCACTTGTTTTGTTTTCTTTGCAAGTAATGTCTAGGTATACACGTGAATGATTGGATTATCAATAATTTATCAGAAATGAGCTTTTCAATTTGAGAATTTAAAAGCTAGAGGAAAACGAATAAACGTCCTTGCATGCTATACATTCTATAAATAGGAAGTGATAAATTATCACTCTACAATGGCTACCACATATGTTTGCCTACTCACTTTTTTTATTTTCTTTGCAAGTAATGTCTAGGTATGCACGTGAGTGATTGGATTATCAATAATTGATCAGAAATGGGCTTTTCAATTTGAAAATTTAAAAACTAGAGGAAAACGATTGAACGTCCATGCAAGTTATACCATCTATAAATAGGGAGTGATAAATTATCACTAAAAAATGGCTACCACTTATGTTTGTTTACTCACTTGTTTTATTTTCTTTTTAAGTAGTGCCTGGTTATGCACCTGAATGATTGGATTATCAATAATTGATCAGTAATTGGCTTTTCATTATGAGAATTTAAAAGCTAGCGGAAAAAGAATGAACGTCCATGCATGCTATACCATCCATTAATAGGGAGTGATAAATTATCACTCAACAATAGCTACCACATATTTTTGCCTACTCATTTTTTTTTCTTTGCAAGTAATGCCTAGTTAAGCACGTAAATGATTGGATTATTAATAATTGATCAGAAAAGGGCTTTTCAATTTGAGAATTTAAAAGCTAGAGGAAAATAAAAGAACGTCCATGCCTGTTATACCATCTCTAAATAGGGAGTGATAAATTATCACTCAACATTGGCTACCAAGTATCTTTGTCTAGTCATATTTTTTTTTATTTTCATTGCAAGTAATGCATCGGTATGCACGTGAATGATTGGATTATCAATATTTGATCCGAAATGGGCTTTTCAATTTGAGAATTTGAAAGCTAGAGAAAAACGAATTAACGTTCATGCATAATATACTATCTATAAATAGGGAGTGATAAATAATCACTCAACAATGGCTACCACAAAATTTTGCCTACTCACTTGTTTTATTTTCTTTGCAAGTAATGCCTAGGTATGCACGAGAATGATTAGATTATCAATATTTGATCCGAAATGAGCTTTTCAATTTGAGAATTTAAAAGCTATAGAAAAATGAATAAACGTCCATGCATGCTATACTATCTCTAAATAGGGAGTGATAAATTATCACTCAATAATGGCTACCACATATGTTTGCCTACTCACTTGTTTTATTTTCTTTGCAAGTAATGCCTAGGTATGCATGTGAATAATTGGATTATAAATAATTGATCAGAAATGGGCTTTTCAATTTGAGAATTTAAAAGCTTGAGGAAAACGAATGAACGTCCATGCATGATGTACCATCTATAAATAGGGAGTGATAAATTATCACTCAACAATGACTACCACATATATTTGCCTACTCACTCGTTTTATTTTCTTTGTAAGTAATGCCTGGGTATGCACGTGAGTGATTGGATTATCAATAATTGATCAAAAATGGGATTTTCAATTTGAGAATTTAAAATCTAGAGGAAAACGAATGAACGTCTATGCATGTTATACTATCTAAATATAGGGAGTGATAAATTTTCACTCAACAATGGCTACCACATAAGTTTGCCTACTCACTTGTTTTATTTTCTTTGCAAGTAATGCCTGGGTATGCACGTGAATGATTGGATTATCAATAATTGATCGGAAATGGGCTTTTGAGTTTGAGAATTTAAAAGCTAGCGAAAAACGAGTGAACGTACATGCATGCTATACCATCTATGAATAGGGAGTGATAAATTATCACTCAACAACGGCTACCACATATGTTAGCCTACTCATTTGTTATGCACGTGAATGATTTGATTATAAATAATTGATCGGAAATGGGCTTTTCAATTTGAGAATTTAAAACCTAATGAAAAACGAATGAAAGTCCATGCAAGCCCTACCATATAAATTGGCAGTGATGAATTATCACTCAACAATGGCTATCACATATGTTTGCCTGCACACTTTGTTTACTTTCTTTGCAAGTAATGCCTGGTTATGCACGTGAATGATTGGATTATCAATAATTGATCAGAAATAGGCTTGTCAATTTGAGAATTTAAAAGATCGAGGAAAACGAATGAACATCCATGCATGCTATACCATCTATAAATAGAGAATGATAAATTATCACTCCACAATGGCTACCACATATGTTTGCCTACACACTTGTTTTTTATTTGCAATTAATGCCTAGGTAAACACGTGAATGATTGGATTACTAATAATTTATCAGAAATGGGCTTTTCAATTTGAGAATTTAAAAGCTAGAGAAAAATGAAAGAACGTCCATGCATGTATACCATCTATAAATAGGGAGTGATAAATTATCACTCAACAATGTCTACCATATATGTTTGCCTACTCATTTTTTTTATTTTCTTTTTAAGTAATGTTTGGGTATGCACGTGAATGATTGTATTAGCAATAATTGATCGGAAATAGGATTTTCAATTTGAGAATTTAAAAGCTAGATGAAAACGAATAAACTTCTATGCGTGCTCTACCATCTTTAAATAGGGAGTGATAAATTGTCACTCAACAATGGCTACCACATATGTTTGCCTACTCATTTGTTTTATTTTCTTTGCAAGTAATGCATAGGTATGCACATGAATGATTGGATTATCAATATTTGATCCGAAATGAACTTTTCAATTTGAGAATTTAAAAGTTAGAAGAAAACGAATGAACGTCCTTGCATGCTATACTATCTATAAATAGGTAGTTATAAATTATCACTCAACAATGGCTACCACATATGTTTGCTTACTCACTTGTTTTATTTTCTTTGCATGTAATGCCTGGGTATGCACGTGAATGATTGGATTATTATTAATTCATCAGAAATGGCCTTTTAAATTTGAGAATTTAAAAGCTAGAGGAAAACGAATGAACGTCCATGCATGCTATGCCATCTATAAAGAGGGAGTGATAAATTATCACTCAACAATGACTACAACATATGTTTGCCTACTCACTTGTTTTATTTTCTTTGCAAGTAATGCCGGGGTATGCACGTGAATGATTGGATTATCAATAATTGATCAGAAATGAGCTTTTCAATTTGAGAATTTAAAAGCAAGAGGAAAAAAAATAAGCGTCTATGCATGCTATACCATTTATAAATAGGGAGTGATAAATTATCACTCAACAATGGCTACCACATATGTTTGCTTACTCACTTTCTTTAATATTCTTTGCAAGTAATGCCTAATTATGCACGTGAATGATTGGATTATCAATAATTGATCAGAAATGAGCTTTTCAATTTGAGAATTTAAAAGCTAGAGGAAAACGAATGAACGTCCATGCATGCTATACCATCTATAAATAGGGATTGATAAATTATCACTCAACAATGGCTAACACTTATGTTTGCCTACTAACTTGTTTTATTTTCTTTTTAAGTAGCGCCTGGGTATGCACGTGAATGATTGGATTATCAATAATTGATCAGAAATGGCTTTTTCAATTTGAAATTTTAAGAGTTAGAGGAAAATGAATGAACGTCCATGCATTCTCTACCATATATATATAGGGAATGATAAATTATCACTCAACAATGGCTGCCACATATGTTTGTCTACTCACTTGTTTTATTTTCTTTGCAAGTAATGTCTGGGTATGCACGTGAATGATTGGATTATCAATAATTCATCGGAAATGGGCTTTTCAATTTGAGAATTTAAAAGATAGAGGAAAACGAATAAACGTCTATGCGTGCTCTACCATCTTTAAATAGGGAGTAATAAATTATCACTCAATAATGGCTACCACTTATGTTTGCCTACTCACTGGTTTTATTTTATTTGCAAGTAATGCCTAGGTATGAACTTGAATGATTGGATTATCAATACTTGATCCGAACTGGGCTTTTCAATTTGAGAATTTAAAATCTAGAGGAAAACGAATGAACACGTCCATGCATGCTATACCATCTATAAACAGGGAGTGATAAATTATCACTCAACAATGGCTACCACATTTGTTCGCCTACTCACTTGTTTTATTTTCTTTGCAAGTAATGTCTGGGTATGCACGTGAATGATTGGATTGTCAATAATTGATCAGAAATGGGCTTTTCAATTTGAGAATTTAAAAGATAGAGGAAAACGAATGAAGGTCCATGCATGATATACCTGTAACGTCCGAAAAATCAGTCAACATAAACCAAATGCATGCAAAACTATTTTAATTGCTTAATTGGTTTATTCAATTGTTTTTAGATGCTTGCATGATTTTTATAATATGATTAAAAGTATGATTGCATGATTAAATGATAATACGACACGATTTCATGAAATTAAGGATTTTACCCGAATATTCGATAATAGGCAGGGAAAAGGAGACCGAGGACGACCAAGACAAGAATATTTATTTATTTTTAATAATGGCAAGGCTTCCTAATTTGATTTAAAAATAATTTAATTTTCCTAAAAATGCTGGAGTTCGAATTATTTTACGTGTCGAGCTCGATGTTTCCCGGGAAGCCGGTTTTGGGCAAACAAGGAGTTTTAAAAGATCAAAAATATTATTTTATGAAAACTTATTTTATAAAATTTTATTATTTAATTAATTAAGTGTTATTGGGCTCAATTTAATTAATTTAAGTAGGCCCAATTATCCTTAATCATGCAAGCCCAAAACCAAAACATATTTAACTTGTAAATTAAATTATAAATAAGACTCCTACGTCTTTTATCACCACAACTCCTTCATCAATCAGCCGTGCAACACCTCACACACACACATACAATTTTCAAATTTAAGGGAAGGAGAAAAGGCTTGGAGTTTTCGTCGTCCGGTCGTCCAACTTCGCACCCTCGCCGAAGATCGAAAAATCGAGCGTTATAAACGCAAAGGCACGTTTTTTAAACCCTTTCAAACAATCTACAAATCATAATACGTGTGTTTTAATTTATTATACATGAAAAATACATGAGTTCGATTATTTTACGGTACGTTGCGTATTTTCAAAGTTTTAACGATTTCGCGCTTATTTGAAAAACGTTTTGAAATCCGACGGATGCGCCGCCAAAACATGATAAAATATGAAAGTTTATAGCCAAACTTGACAAAATAATTGAGGATTCAGAAGCTGGAACCGTAGAAATTATTTCAGAAATAGCCGTGAGTTTTTGGAGTTTATTGTGCATGCTATGGTTCAAGGGGCTCGATGGTTTTGCATGGGGCGTGGGGGCTGGCCAGGGCAGGTTGGGGGCTTGTCCAGGGTCAGGTTCGAAGGCTACGTAGGGTCCTAGGGAGGCTAGGGTTCGAGCTTGGGGCTGGGGAAGGAGTCCACGCTGGTTGGAGCTCTTCTCGAGGGAGTTCTGGTGTGGCCGAGAATTCTAGGGGCTGTGGCTCGGTTTGGGCTGGGATAGGAGGTTCATCAGGGTCCTAGGATGATGGGCAGGGGTCGGGCTAGGGGCTGGAGTGTTGGGCTCGCTGCCGGTTGAACAAAACGTGAGGAAGCGCAAGGCAGCAAAGGAACGCGCGCAGGTTGTCTTCCTGATTCAGAAGCTTCGTGCGTGGGTTCCAGGGTAAGGGCTGGTCTGGGTCGAGTCTGGGCGTGGTCCAGGGAGGGTTAGGGTGTGTTGGGCTCGGTGGTGGCTCAGCTGGAAGAGTCCTAGGCTAACTAGGAGTCCTAATGTTCCTATGATACTCACGCACACACGCATGCATAGTGGGTCTCGGTTCCAGGAGTGATTGAGCGAGCTAGGGTCTTGTTCTTGGGGCTGGGCTTGGTCATGAGGGTCCCTAGATGGGTTGGCTCGGGTTTGGCTCAAGGTGGCTCGGACGTGGCTCGAGTATTTTGGGAGATGGCTCGGGTGGTTCGTTTAGGTGTCATATTTCGAATTTAAGAACAAAAAAATTGAATCCATGGGTCCCCGGGGGTGGCTCATGACTTGGAATGGTAGAATAAATACTAAAAATGTTATGCTTAAAATTTGGGATCAAAATAATGAGTTTTGGAATTTTCCGGGATTTAATCGCCGCACGAAACGTTAATTAACGAATTAATTGAAACACCTAGTTTTAAGCATAATAAAATTATGAAAAATTAGGTTTAAGCTTAAATAGTTATTAAAAGTCTAAGTTTTTAAATTGAGAATTTTATATTAAGGTTTGGTTTAATTCGTGATTAAAATGCGTTAATATGTCCTATTTAAATATTAATTCAAAAGTCCTCGATTTGTGCCAAATAAAAATATGAGAAAATTCATATAAACTTAAATAATTATTTATAATAATCCCATGTCATTAAAAGTGAGAAAAAGATAAATTCGAGAATTTTTATGTCCAGTGGCAAAACGGTCTTTTTACACTTAGGAAAATACGAAAACGCTTGGCAGCGTCCCGAAGGATCATAACAAATGTTAAAAGATATTATGTGATTTAAAATGATAATTTTGATGATAATATGTATTTTTACGATTTATTGTAAAGCTGTGCAATTTTTACTGTTTAAAATGCTATTTTTGGAAAGATGTCTTATTATATGATTTTTAAAGAAAATGAAAAATATTTTGAGGGATGTGAATTAGGGATGGCAATTTCCTCCGAACCCGTTGGAGGATCCGATACCCGACCCGAATAGAAGAGGGTGTGGAGGGATTTTTAGACCCGATTAAATAATTGGGTAATCGGGTATGGGGATTTTCGGGTTCGGGTATGGAGGCGGGTTTGATATAATCCGACCCACACCCGACCCGAATACCCATTTAAATTAATATATATAAATATATATATAGATATATATATGTATGTATATATATATATATAGTAATTATTTTTATTTATATTAAAGATTCATATTCTCAAATCCAAGTAAATCGGTACTTTTTCTTTTCTCTTCCCTTTCACTTTCACTTTTACGTTTCAAGGTTTTACCACTCTTTTATTTTGCATTCAATTTCTCATCTTCTCCACTGGTAAGTTTATTCTATGTTTGACTTCAAAATTGAAAAATACTTTATTTCTTGATTATGGTTCATTGTATTCCTTTTTCGTTTGCATATTTCCCAATTTATTTTAGGGTTTTTTTAACCAATTAATTTTGGGAGTTTGGAATGTATGTGACTTTGTTTTTTTATTGGTTTTGGTTTTTGGGAGTTTGGAATGTACGTGATTGGTATACAAGTAATACCTAGGTATACAAGTGAATGATTGAATTATCAATATTTGATCAGAAATGGGCTTTTCAATAGAGAAATTAAAAGCAAAAGGAAAACGAATGAATGTCTATTCATGTTATATTATTTATAAATAGGGGGTGATAAATTCTCACTCAACAATGGCTACCACATATGTCAGCCTACTCACATTTTTTATTTCTTCGCAAGTAATTCCTGGGTATGCACGTGAATGATTGGAGTATCAATAATTGATCAGAAATAAGCTTCAATTTGAAAATTTAAAAGCTATATGAAAACGAATGAACGTCTATGCATGCTATACCATCTATATATAGGGAGTGATAAATTATCACTTAACAATGGATACCACATATATTTTTCTACTCACTTGTTTTATTTTCTTTGCAAGTAATGCATGTATATGCACGTGAATGATTGGATTATCAATAGTTGATAAGCAATGGGCTTTTCCATTTGATAATTTAAAAGCTAGAGGAAAAGAATGAACGTCCATGCTTGCTCTATCTTCTCTATATAGGGACTGATAAATTATCACTCAACAATGGCTATCACATATGTTTGTCTACTCTCTTGTTTTATTTTCTTTGCAAGTAATGCCTGGGTATGCACGTGAATGATTGGATTATGAATAATTGATTAGAAATGATCTTTTCAATTTGAGAATTTAAAATCTAGAGGAAAACGAATGAACGTCTATGCATGCTATACTATCTATATATAGGAAGTTATAAATTACTACTCCACAATGGCTACCACATATGTTTGGCTACTCACTTGTTTTATTTTCTTTGTAAGTAATGTCTGTGTATGCACGTGAATGATTGGATTATCATTAATTGAAAAACAATGGGCTTTTCAATTTGAGAATTTAAAAGCTAGAGGAAAATGAATAAACGTCCTTGCATTCTCTGCCATAAATATAGGGACTGATAAATTATCACTCAACATTGGCTACCACATATGTTTGTCTACTCACTTGTTTTATTTCTTTTGCAAATAATGCCTGGGTATGCACGTGAATGATTGGATTATCAATAATTGATCGGAAATGAGCTTTTTAATTTGAGAATCTAAAAGCTAGAGGAAAACGAATGAACGTCCATGCATGCTATACCATCTATAAATGGGAGTGATACATTATCACTCAACAATGGCTACCACATATGTTTGCCCTACTCACTTGTTTTGTTTTCTTGGCAAGTAATGCTTGGATATGCACATGAATGATTGGATTATCAATCATTAATCAGAAATGAGCATTTCAATTTGAGAATTAAATTGCTAGAGAAAAATGAATGAACGTCCATGCATGTTATACCATCTATAAATAGGGAGTGATAAATTATCACTCAACAATGGCTACCACGTATGTTTGCCTACTCACTTGTTTTATTTTCTTTGCCTTAATGCCTGAGTAAGCACGTGAATGATTGTATCATCAATAATTGATCGGAAATGAGCTTTTCAATTTGAGAATTTAAAAGCAAGAGGAAAACGAATGAACGTCCATGCATTGTATACCATCTATAAATAGGGAGTGATAAATTATCACTCAACAATGGCTACCACATATGTTTGCCTAATCACTTGTTTTATTTTCATTGCAAGTAATGCCTGGGTATGCACTTGAATGATTAGATTATCAATAATTTATCGGAAATGGGCTTTTCAATTTGAGATTTTAAAAGATAGAGAAAAACGAATGAACGTCCATGTCTGCTATACAATCCATAAATAGGAAGTGATAAGGCTATCACTCAACAATGGCTACCACTTATATTTTCCTACTCACTTGTTTTATTTTCTTTGCAAGTAATACCTGTGTATTCACGTGAATGCTTGGATTATCAATAATTGATCAGAAATGGGCTTTTCAATTTGAGAATTTAAAAGCTAGAGGAAAACGAATGAACGTCCATGCATGCTATACCATCTATAAATAGGTAGTGATAAATTATCACTCAACAATGGCTACTACATATGTTTGCCTACTCACTTGTTTTATTTTATTTGAAAGTAATGCCTGGCTATGCACGTGAATGATTGGACTATCAATAATTGATCAAAAATGGGCTTTTCAATTTGAGAATTTAAAAACTAAAGGAATACAAATGAACGTCCATGCATGTTATTTCATCTATAAATAGGGAGTGATAAATTATAACTCAACAAGGGCTACCACATATATTTGCCTACTCACTTGTTTTATTTTCTTTGCAAGCAATGCCTTGGTATGCACGTGAATGATTGGATTATAAATATTTGATCAAAAATGGGCTTTTAAATTTGAGAATTTAAAAACTTGAGGAAACGAATGAACGTCCATGCATGATATTCCATCTATAAATATGGAGTGATAAATTATCACTCAACAATGGCTACCACATATATTTGCCTAATCACTTGTTTTATTTTCTTTGCAATTAATTCCTGTGTATGCACTTTAATGATTGGATTATCAATAATTGAATAGAAATGGGCTTTTCAATTTGAGAATTTAAAAGTTAGAGGAAAACAAATGAACGTCCATGCATGTTATTCTATCTATAAATTAGGAGTGAAAAATTATCACTCAACAATGGCTACTATAAGTTTCCTACTCACTTGTTTTATTTCCTTTGCAAGTAGTGACTAGGTATGCACGTGAATTATTGGATTATCAATAATTGATCAAAAATGGGCTTTCAATTTGAGAATTTAAAAGCTAGAGGAAAACGAATGAACTTCCAAGCTTTATCTCGACTATTATATACGATAATTCTGTAGCAGGGGAGCTTCTTTGTAATTGTTGCTTTCAGCGGAGGAGGCCTTTAGGCCCCCCCCCCCCCCCCCCCCCCCCCAACCCGATTGCGAGCCTTTATATATAGGGAATGATAAATTGTCACTCAACAATGGCTACCACATATGTTTGCCTACTCACTTTTTTAATATTCTTTGCAGTAATGCTATTATGCACGTGAATGATTGGACTATCAATAATTGATCAGAAATGAGCTTTTCAATTTGAGAAATTTAAAAACTAGAGGAATACGAATGAATTTTCATGCATGTTATACCATCTATAAATATGGAGTGATAAATTATCACTCAACATTGGCTACCACATATATTTGCCTACTCACTTTTTTATTTTCTTTGCAAGCAATGCCGGGGTATGCACGTGAATGATTGGATTATAAATAATTGATAATAAATGGGCTTTTAAATTTGAGAATTTAAAAGCCAGAGGAAAAATAATGAACGCCCATGCATGCTATTCCATCTATAAATAGGGAGTGATAAATTATCACTCAACAATGGCTACCACATATATTGCATAATCACTTGTTTTATTTTTTTTGCAAGTAGTGCCTAATATGCAAGTGAATGATTGGATTATCAATAATTGATCGGAAATGAGCTTTTCGATTTGAGAATTTAAAAGCTTGAAGAAAACAAATGAACGTCCATGCATGCTATACCATCTATAAATAGGGAGTGATAATTTCAACAATGGCTACAACAAATGTTTGCCTACTCACTTGTTTTATTTTCTTTGCAAGTAATGCTTGGGTATGCACGTGAATGATTGGATTATCAATAATTGATCAGAAATGACTTTTCAATTTGAGAATTTAAAAGCTAGAAGTAAACAAATGAATCTCCCTGTATGTTATACCATCTATAAATAGGATTGATAAATTATCATTCAACTATGACTACCATGTATGTTTTCCTACTCACTTGTTTTTTTCTTTGCAAGTATGTCGGGGTACACACGTGAATGATTGGATTGTCAATAATTGATCAAAATGGGCTTTTCAATTTGAGAATTTAAAATCTAGAAAAAAACGAATGAACGTCTATGCATGCTATACCATCTATAAATAGGGAATGATAAATTATCACTCAACAATGGCCACCATATGTTTGCCTACTCACTTTTTATTTTCTTTGCAAGTAGTGCTGGGTATGCACGTGAATGCTTGGATGATCAATAATTGATCAGAAATTGGCTTTTGAATTTGATAATTTAAAAGCAAGAAGAAAACGAATGAACGTCCATGCATGCTATTCTATCTATAAATAGGGAGTGATAAATTATCTCAACAATAGCTACAACATATGTTTGTCTACTCACTGTTTTATTTTCTTTGCAAGTAATGACTGGGTATGCACATGAATGATTGGATTATCAATAATTGATCAGAAATGGACTTTTCAATTTGAGAATTTAAAAGCTAGAGTTAAACGAATGAACGTCCACGCAAGTTATACCATCTATAAATAGGGACTGATAAATTATCACCCAACTATGACTACCACGTATGTTTTCCTACTCACTTGTTTTATTTTCTTTGCAAGTAATGTCGGGGTACACACGTGAATGATTGGATTATCAATAATTGATCAGAAATGGGCTTTTCAGTTTGAGAATTTAAAAGCTAAAGGAAAACGAATGAATGTCTATGCATGCTATACTATCTATAAATAGGGAGTGATAAATTATCACCCAACAATAGCTACCACATATGTTTGCCTACTCACTTGTTTTATTTCTTTGCAAGTAATGCCTGGTTATGTACATGAATGATTGGATTATAAATAATTGACAGGAATGGGCTTTTCAATTTGAGAATTTAAAAGCTAGAGGAAAACGAATGAACGTCCATGCATGCTATACCATCTATAAATAGGGAGTGATAAATTTTCACTCAACAATGGCTATCATATATGTTTGCCTAATCACTTGTTTATTTTATTTGAAAGTAATGCTTAGGTATGCACGTGAATGATTGGATTATCAATAATGATCAGAAATAGGCTTTCAATTTGAAAATTTAAAAACTAGAGGAAAACCTAATTAACGTCTATGCATGTTATACCATCTATAAATAGGGAGTTATAAATTATCAGTCAACAATGGCTACCACATATATTTGCCTATTCACTTGTTTTATTTTCTTTGCAAGTAATTCTTGGGTATGCACATGAATGATTGGATTATAAATAATTGATCAGAAATGGGCTTTCAATTTGAGAATTTAAACGCTAGAGGAAAACGAATGAACGTCCATGCATACTATACCATCTACAAATAGGGAGTGATAACTATCACTCAACAATGGCTACCACATATGTTTGCCTACGACTTTGTTTTATTTTCTTTGCAAGTAGTGCCAGGATATGCTCGTGAATGATTGGATTATCAATAATTGATCAGAAATGATCTTTTCAATTTGAGAATTAAAAGCTAGAGGAAAACGAATGAACGTCCAAGCTTTATCTCGACTACTATATACGATAATTCGGTAGCAGAGGAGCTTCTTTGTAATTCTTGTTTTGATGGTAGGAGGCCTTAATGGCCCCCGCCCCCACCCCCCCGATTGCGAGCATTTATATATAGGGAATGATAAATTATCACTCAACAATGGCTACCACATATATTTGCCTACTCTTTTATTTTATTTTATTTGCAAGTAATGCTTGGGTATGCACGTGAATGATTGGATTATCAATAATTGATCAGAAATGGGCTTTTTAATTTGAGAATTTAAAAACCAGAGGAAAATGAATGAATGTCCATGCATGTTATACCATCTATAAATAGGGAGTGATAAACTATCACTCAACAATGGCTACCACATATATTTGCTGCTCACTTTTTTTATTTTCTTAGCTATTACTGTCTGGGTATGCACGTGAATGATTGGATTATCAATAATTGATCCAGAATTTCTAATTTGAGAATTTAAAAGCTAGAGGTAAACGAATGAACGTTCATGCATTCTATTCTATCTATAAATTGGGAGTGATAAATTATCACTCAACAATGGCTACCACATATATTTGCCTACTCACTTGTTTTATTTTCTTTGCAAGTAATGCATGGGTATGCACGTGAATGATTGGATTATCAATAATTGATCAGAAATGGGCTTTTCAATTTGAGAATTTAAAAGATAGAGGAAAACGAATAAACGTATATGCATGTTATACCATCTATAAATAGGGAGTGATAATTTATCACTCAACAATGGCTACCACATTTGTTTGCCTACTCACTTGTTTTATTTTCTTTGCATGTAATGCCTGTGTATACACGTGAATGATTGATTATCAATAATTGATCAAAATGGGCATTTCAATTTGAGAATTTAAAAGCTGGAAAAAAACGAATGAACATCCATACATGCTATACCATCTATAAATAGGAGTGATAAATTATCACTCAACAATGGCTACCACATATGTTTTCCTACTCACTTGTTTTATTTTCTTTGCAAGTAGTGCCTGGGTATGCACGTGAATGATTGGATTATAAATAATTGATCAGAAATTGGCTTTTCAATCTGAGAATTTAAAAGCTAGAGGAAAACGAATTAACGTCAAGCATTATCTCGACTAATATACAATAATTCGGTAGCAGGGGAGCTTCCTTGTAATTGTTGCTTTGAGGGGAGGTCACGTGATTGGATTGTCAAAAATTGATCAGAAATGGGCTTTTCAATTTGAGAATTTAAAAACTAGAGGAAAACGAATGAACGTCCATGCATGCTATTCCATCTATAAATAGGGAGTGTAAAGTATCACTCAACAATGGCAATCACATATGTTTGCCTACTCACTTGTTTTATTTTCTTTGCAAGTAATGCCTAGGTATGCACGTGAATGATTTAATTATCAATAATTGATCAAAAATGGGCTTTTCAATTTGAGAATTTAAAAGTTCGAGTAAAACGAATGAACGTCCATGCATGCTCTACCATAAATATAGGGAATGATAAATTATCACTCAACATGACTACCACATATGTTTGCCTACTCACTTGTTTTATTTTCTTTGCAAGTAGTGCCTGGGTATGCACGTGTATGATTAGATTCAATAATTGATCGGAAATGGGCTTTTCAATTTGAGAATTTAAAAGCTAGAGGAAAACGAATGAACGTTCATGCATGCCATACCAATCGTTGCAGATTCGACCGGGATATATATGTTGAAGGGACCATATTGTACGCTAACCATGACTAAAGGTTTTTGCAGGCACTATCCGTGATACCTAGGGGATCATGGGGCGATGCTACTAGACCTCTTACCGTGATCCGATGGATGCAATCAGAAATGAGTTCTTATATGCTTGATTAAGGAGTTGATGTAAAGAATGGGGTTAACTAGGGTAAACCCGAATAAGAATAAATGTTTTTCTAAATAACATAGAGATGTGAACCGACGACTAGATGTATCTCTGAACCATTGAGGGTCACACAATTCTCGGATTCTGTGTTGCCGGTTAGATAGTCAAATTTCAAGGAGTTGGAATTTGACGACTATAGTTTGATGGAGATCAAACATGAAGCTTATAGGAGTTTTTGAGCTGATTCTATAGGATGGAAAAAATGAAAGTTAGCATGATTGATAAACAAGGAAGGAGGGTGGAACTGCATGTTTTGTGAAGGAGTTCACTAAATCTGGCACAAAACAGGCAGCTGCCAAATATGGCAAGTGAAAATTTTGATATTCGAAATTTTCGATTTTCATTATATGAATAAGACTTGTATCCTTGATACATCGGCGCTCTCAGATCGTCGATCGGGGTTATAAAGAGTTCGAAATCATTTATTTAGTGAATTTGGAATTTACTAATTAAATGTTGGTACTAGTAGTGGTGACTATTAACATTATAAATTGTCATAAATGTTCTAGAGGAATCTAGAATTAAATTAACTAAAGAGTTAATTTATAAATTATATAACAGTTATTTAATTTAATGAACATATACATGTATATATTTTATATGGTGATATAAAATGTGTGTATATGATATTTTTACATCATCTATCATTAAAAGTTAAAATACATATTTATTAATTAATATAGCTTAAATATAATGAAATTATTAGGAGTCAACCTCTATACATACACCACTAGGACTTATAATTGAATACAACAAATTATTGCACACAAAATATAAAAGGATCTTCTTCCTTGATGGAAAAACTCACGGCCATATTGAGTTGCAAGCAAATTAAGTCTTGTAATTTATTTTTGATTAATGACTTAATTAACTTGAATAATGATAGATTGTGAATCAATTAACTTTCCCATTATTCAAAGTTCTCGGCCAATTTCAAAAGATTTGGGAAAATTTCGGCCAAGTGATTTCCTTCCACCACCGCGGCGCTGACGCTATACCGTCACCGGATTTTGGAAATTCGGAGACTACAGTCTCAATGCACAAATCGTTTGGATTTTCTAGTGCTAATCAAACGAGGAAAATAGTCTCTGATCATGGACCTGATTAGATGATCAAAGAGGATATCCGTTCGTAGGGATTTACAAGAAGGACTATATCTGCCTAAACACCGAAATAGTTTGGAGTCCAGAACGTAAGGTATAATTCTAAACGCCCTATGAAAGAAGTTTTAACACATGATGCCCAATCAAAAAT
>NC_134558.1:25001617-25105683 GCF_025594145.1 Primulina tabacum | reverse complement strand
TATCATATTGATTGTGGAGATAGATTGAATTCAGATGTTTCTTTGTCTGGATATCATGACTCTGTTTATATAAGACAGATTCGTCAACTCCACGGTCAATCCAATTGGTTCGTTTTAATTACACTATGTATGTTGGAAAAACTATTGTAAAAATTAAAATTGATATATTATCACGTGTTGTAGTAATTATTTGTACTCTCATTTAAAGTTTAGGATGTTTAGAAAAACATTTTAATGATATAAATTGAGAAAAAGTAAATAAAGGAAAATTAATATTCTTGCTATGGAATTTTATATGCATAAAATGAAAAACTACTAAATTTGTGCTTTAATTGGGTGCAATATATAGTGGTCAAATGCAATTTGTAAAAAATCATTAACTCTGTTTATTGGATATTATTGGATCTATTATGTATTTTTATATTTTAATTATATCATAATTAAAATATTAGATATATCAAAAATATATAATAATATATTATTTATATGGAAACATTTGATAGATAAAAGTGTATCTACCGTGTAAAATTCTGGTTAGGCCATGTTGGAAATCCTATAAATATTGGTAGATTCAACTTGTCAGACATTACAAGATATACACACAATACACACAATTAAATATTCTCTCTCCAATAATTTTTGAAGATCGGCATGATATTCGTCAACTAATTAATATTTTTGCTGTAATTAATATAGTTAAAAAGAAATTCGTCGACTAACAAATATGTTTGAGAAAAGGTAGAAAGTAATTAAAAATCATGAAATAAATATAGAGTTGCGTTGTTCTCCTTCATGAGAGTTGAGTTAAACTTATTTCTTATAATTCAATCAGCATACAACTCTTCATATAACTTTTGTATACAGAAGATACTGACTTGAGACAGAATGATTTTGGACAGGTGTTGTGCCCAGGTGTGGCAACACCTAAGGAAACACAGAAAAGATTCACTTGTAACCAACGCTTTTCTTTCAGGAGTGCAATCAAGGAGGTGTGATTATCTTTTTCATTTGACTCTTCCTCCTCATTAGATTCCTCATCACTCAAAGAAACATTAAGTCCTTTATTTTGCAGGATCTGTTAGCACATTCGTTGGCATAATGTCCAAAGCCCTGATATTCTCTGCATTGCACAGAGTCATACTTTTTCGGATACAGCTGGTTCTTTCCTTCATTCTTTTGCCGAAACTGTCCTTGGACTGTAAATTTTTGAGGTTTTTCTGGGGCAGTGATGCTAGGAAATATGACTGTCCAGTCTTCTTTTTGTCTCTGATCCTTTTAAAATAGTCTCCAAACTTCTTCGTGATATATGAAATAGAGTCTTCACAAAGGTCCGACTCATTTACTTCTTGTGACAATTGAATTGAAGATCATTATAGGAGTCATTTGATACCTGGAAAGCGATCGTTTTATCTTTGTCATTCTTTTGCATAACCATGTTCATCTCGAAGGTGCGGAGTGAGCTTATCAAATCCTCCAGTTCAATTAGAGTTGTATCTTTTGCTTCATTAATTGCACAAATTTTGATGTTGAACCGTTCGGGCAATGATCTGAGAACTTTGCTAACCAACCTTTCATTTGAGATTGGATCGCCTAGGCTGAAAGCTTCATTGGCAATCTCTCTGAGGCGTCTGTCATTTTCGATGATAGATTCAGTTTCTTCCATCCTCATTCTCAAATTTGGATGCCAGCATTCTTAGCCTCGTTCTTCTCACACTTTCAGAGCCTTAACAGTGTTTTTGGAGAATTTCTCAAGCATCCTTAGCTGATACACAGTTTGTGATCAGGCTGAACATGTTCAGATCGACTGAGGTGAAAATGGCATTTAGGGCCTTCGAGTTGGGGTTCGATATCTGCACTTCCTCAACAGTCCACTCATTTTCAGGCTTTATCAAGGGTATCATCATCTTCGTATATCCTTTTTCGTGAACTCCAACCGCTGACAACATGTGTCAGGCTCGTTCATCTATGGATTTAATATATATTCTATTCTTCATCTTCCATAGACTGTAGTTAGATCCATCCAAAACAGGTGGTCGAAGTGCTGCGTTTACGAGTGACACATCCATCAAAGAGACCTCTTAAGCAAAATAATCAAGATCATCACTTAGTATATCAAGATACAGCTCTAATACCACTTCTGGGGTATGGGGTATATTTTGTTGAACATAAATTGTGAAAAGTATACGAGACTTTGTGTGTATCAGATTTAAATGTTATTTCAAATGTCGTAACACTTGGCGCAACACCCAGCAGAATAATATAACACAAGTAAATAGCTTAACCTAAGATAACTCAGAATTAAGTGTGCACAAGTATTAAGTATTAATACTGTGCGGTCCCTCAGGGCAAAATAATCACTAGAAAACAACGAGTTTACACAGAAACCAACACTAGTCATTTTAATGTAAATCAATTTTCTCAACACGTTGAGAAAATAAATTGCTTTCTAAAACAAACAACCAGAATAAAACGTAATCAAGAAAGCAAAGAACGTGGTGCCAAAAACTGGAGCAACAAACGTGATCTTCAGCCAACACTCGTACGTGTGTCTGCAGATGTCTCCAACAATCACGACAACACGTGAAACAGCACTCTTCAAAAACCGCAACGTCCTTGTGAATTGTTTTTCTCTGTAAATCATGACGTGCAAAAGTGTAACAGTAAGCAGCCACGAAAACTTCCAGCTAGAGTCAAAATCACGAGAGCAATAATCGAATAAGCCACTTTCCTTGGCTTGTTTCTCTTTTTATAATTCTCCTCATCTCTAGGGTTTACCTTCACAAGAATCTACACGTTATGAAAATCAAAAATTTTATTAGAGACAACCTCTTTTTAAATCAGTTATATCATATCATAGAAATCTTTATCATAAGTAAAATCTAGAACGGCAAAACCATTAATTCAATATCTCATTCAATCATATCATAAGGAAGTTAAATTTAAAGATGATTATTTCAAGAAAAAATTATATCTTAGACATCAAGATTATTTTTCCTTTCAGTAGGTCTACAACACGGTTTTGAGAACCAATATAATGAAATTTAAATACTAGATTTATATATATATTCCAAAGAATTGGGCATTGTATGTATTGTTCTTCTGTTTGCACTCCAGTTATTACGTAAGCTATATATGCAAATTATCTGCTCTATCTATATATAAAAAGTGTGACTTTAACTATGTATATATTGTGGGTTGCTGTCTTTAAAACGAGTGTTGTTGGAATTAATTTGCATGTGTAGATATATCATTAATGCTAATCATTATGGATTTTGACTTTCACTCTTATATTCAAAATTATTTTATTTTCTAGTTTTCCATCAAAATAAATTAGGAGGGGGTTAAGTTGGTGAAAATTTTTCTACAGTAAAGTCTATAATAATACATAAATGAGAGAGTTAACGTTGAAAAGTAGACCAATTATGGGTATGCCATTTTATCCTGTAAATAAATTCATCATCGTATCCAATATTTATATTTTGGATAAAATTTCTCTTCTTAACCAAAAACGTGTTGATAACTAGGAATGTACGTGAACATTTAGTATAAAAAAGATTTTATTGTGCTACAATTATTATTTTTATAGTTTTTCATTTAATTTATTTCGTAATCGAAATCATTAATGTCACGCCTCGGGATCGGGGTTATGACAACCAGCCTCGTAGTACATTATAAACTAAAACAAGTTTATTATCATAAATTTCTAAAAGTTCGGTGTCTTTACAACTCGATAAAATAGAAACACGCGGAAGCGTTTACAATAAATAAACAACGAATTAACGAACTAATTAAAATTCTCGATTTCACCAGCCCCAAAACTGTAACGTACCGTATTTTTAAAACTAATTTAAAATTTGTGAAAAAATAAAAATTTTCTTAAATACAAAATAAACTTTCAAATTTGTATTAAAATAACTTACTCGTCTAAAAACATTTGCAATAAAAACAACAACAACCAAGTTTGCCAAAAGTAATAATCATTTAAACATCATAAATCACTTCATGAAATCAGAGTATTAAAAATCGTCATGCATAAATCTTAAAACATGGGAGGTCCTCGGGTTTAGCCTCCTGCGCAGTCCAAGCTGGCTCATTGGTCCCCACGTCTCGTCTCCTCAAAGTCATCCTCACCTGCATCGATCAAGTCTAGTGAGTCTAAAGACTCAACATGTATAAACTGGAGATAGCAAGTACTACATAATAAAACCACATGCATCTTTAAAGTAGGGCTTACATACTTGAAACTTGAACGTAATAGCATAAACATACTTGAAACTTGAACGTAGTAGCATAAACGTAGACGTGCCATCATCATAAGACTTTTCTTAAACATGCTTGCATCATACATACTTGAGCATACATAACATCATTTTGCGTAGAGATATGTTTCAAAGCAAGTGATCCATACATAAAAGTTCCTGATCAGACTAAACCACAATACTGGGCTGGCAGGGAAAGTCCACTACCACATACATGAGATGTCACGCCCGAAACCTCCGGATTTGACACGGCGTTGTTAACAATCAGACAATCGAAACAACAAGCCTCTTGTAGCACAGTATAAATCGAACCAGTTTATATATCATAATCTCAAATTAAATAGCCATTGTCTTTACAATTACCGAAATAAATAAGACGACAGAGTTTTAATGCAGAAACGTAAATCTAATTAATAATAACTTAAACTAATCGATTTCCTTGAGCATTCACCATCCCCAAAACTGCTCGGATTTTTCCTCCTCAATCTGTTCTTCGGACTTATCTGGGAAGGGTTGTAAGGGGGTGAGTATTTGGGAATACTTAGCAAGTGGGGCGTATATCGAGCACAATTTAAAAAACATGCACAACTTTCGAAAATAAAACATGACTTGCATAATATTTTTCGTATCACATGCATAAACACTTACCAACCACTGTGATTTATCTACCTTCTATGGTTTACTGACGTCAGTCCCTAATTTTTACTCCTCTAAGGGGGCGAGGCCGTATAGCGGTTATATCCCCCACCGCGTAAGGGTACGTCATGGTTGGGATTCCCTCCCATATACAGTCGACTCCTCACAGTGTTTTAAAAACCGTTATGACAATCGACACAAGAAAAGGAGTAAGAAAGAACATGTACTCGATAGTAATTTTCTTATCAAAAACCGAAATCACATATGCATCAAATTCGAAATTTTAAAAGTTTAAACAGCCCCACTTACAGTATTTGGATTGCTAAAGAAACGTAGGTGTTTGGCTTCGAGAATTGGATCGCTTTTTGCTCTTGCTCGGACAGCGCCTTGGCTTCGATTTCTAGCCTAACCTCGGGATGATTTTTCAGCAAGGTTTCGCCTTGGCTAGCTGCTAGAATTTCGAGTTTTTCAGCTCTAGAATTTCGAGATTTAGGTGTGAGGAATGGCTAGGTATAGTGTGGAATTTATGGGTGAGGGTAATGGAGCTAAACATGGCATCTAAAATCTTACCAAAATCATGCACAATCACATAAATTTTGATTCAAATACACCTTGCCATTTTCAAAAATATGATGGCTGAATTAATGGATTTGTTTCCAATTTCCTTGTGGTTTATTCTTGCACAACAATCTTTATGCACAATAATAAGAGGATTTTCGAAAACTGTCAAGTCCATGCATTGATTCCTCTAGCCTTGGATGGTCCTTACCAAATCTTGTATATCCGCTTGCATTTTTCGAAAATATGCATGCCATATTGTAAAGGATTCCAACAATTAATTATCTCCTCATATTTATATCTTATTTAATACAATATCAAATCTCACAATTCCTTATTGTTATTTATTTGCATGGCAAAAAAAATCGGATCTTACATCCCTCCCTCCTTATGGGAAATTTCGTCCTCGAAACTCGAGTTGGCTTGGTCTCCAAATAGGTAGGGATATTCCTTCCTCATCTTTTCTTCAACTTCCCAAGTTGCTTTCTCGCTCAGTATGGTTAGATCACTGTACTTTGACGTAGGAATGATGCGTCGTCTGAGGACTTGTTCCTTGGTGTCCACGATTCTGATAGGGAACTTCTTCGTATTTCAATCCTTCTCCCAAGTTTCCTTCGGTCAAGAGTGGTTCTATTTCTAAAACGTGACTGGGGTCTGGAATGTACCTCCTCAGTTGGGATACATGGAACACGTTGTGGATCCTTGACATGTTCGGGTGGCAGTGCCAGTCTGCATTCTAGCGTGCCCACTTTTTCTAAGATTTCAAAGGGTCCAACATATCGAGGGTTCAGCTTCCCTGCTTTACTGAATCTGACAACTCCTCTCATAGGCGATACTTCACATAAGCGTTCTCGCCCACATTGAACTCTACAGGCCTTCTTTTAAGGTCTGCCCAGCTCTTCTGTCGATCTTGAGCTGCCTTGAGCTTTCTTGGACAATTTTAACTTGTCCACAGTGATTTGTACTAGCTCGGGTCCCACTAAGGCTTTCTCTCCCACTACGTCCCAATAAAGTGGTGATCGACATTTCCTTCCATAAAGGGCTTTCGTATGGTGCCATGCCGATACTGCTGTGATAGCTGTTGTTGTAAGCAAACTCAATTAAGGTATATGAATGATCCAGTTGCTACTGAATTCCAGGGCGCATGCTCTCAGCATATCTTCTAAGGTCTGTATAGTTCTCTCAGTTGCCCATCGGTTTGCGGATGGTAGGCCGTACTTAGGGTCACTTTCGTTCCCATGGCCTCTTGAAAGCTCTTCTAAAAGCGCGAGATGAACCTTGGATCCCTATCAGATAAGATGCTAACTGGCACTCCATGCAGTTTCACGATGTTGTCCATGTACAGTGAAGCCAACTTGTCGAGATTGTAGTTCATGCGGACGGGTAGGAAGTGTGCAGTCTTCGTGAGTCTGTCTACTATCACCCATATACCGTCGTGGCTTTGCCTAGACTTTGGCAATCCTACCACAAAGTCCATGGAAATATGCTCCCACTTCCATTCGGGAATTTCCAAAGGTTGCAGTAATCCTCCAGGTCGCTGGTGTTCTGCCTTGACCTGCTGACATACCTGGCATCTGGAGACGAATTCAGCTACATCTCTTTTCATGTCATTCCACCAAAAACTATTCTTGAGGTCCCTGTACATTTTCGTACTGCCTGGGTGGACTGAGAATTTTGACTTGTGCGCCTCTGCCATTATTTCTTGGCGAAGGTTATCACTGTCGGGCACACACAGTCTTCCTTTCATCCACAAGATTTCCTTGTCATCAATCTGATGATCCTGAGTCTTCCCTTCTCTGACATGCTCCTTAAGTTTAGTCAGTACCGGGTCTCGATCCTGGTTTAACTTGATGGTCTCCTGCAGACATGGCTGGGCCGAGAGGGACGTTAGAGTTACCTTGCCAGGGCCCTTCTGACTTAGCGCATCAGCCACCTTGTTTGCTTTACCCGGATGGTAAATTATGGTCAAGTCGTAGTCCTTCAGAAGTTCGATACATCGCCTTTGCCTCATATTAAGTTCCTTTTGGATGAACAAATACTTGAGGCTCTGATGGTCTGTGAAGATTTCACATTTAGCACCATAGAGGTAGTGCCTCCAAATCTTTAAGGCGAAGACAACCGCTGCTAGTTCCAGATCATGAGTAGGGTAGTTCTGCTCGTGCGGTTTCAACTGCCTTGATGCGTAGGCGATCACTCTTCCCTCTTGCATCATTACGCATCCTAGACCGTCCTTAGAGGCGTCACTGTAAATAGTGAAATCTTTATTTTCTGCGGGCAGGATCAATACTGGCGTGGATGCGAGTTTCCCTTTCAGTGTCTGGAAACTCTTCTCACAACCGTCATCCCAGATGAATTTAGAATTCTTCTGTGTGAGCTTCGTCAGTGGCACGGCTATCGAGGAGAACCCTTCGACAAACGTCCGGTAGTAACCCGCCAATCCAAGAAAGCTTCAAATATCGGTGGCGTTCTTCGGTCTCGGCCACTCAGTAATCGCCTCTACCTTCCTTGGGTCCACTGACACTCCTTCTCTCGAGATCACGTGTCCCAGAAATGACACACTCCTTAACCAGAATTCACACTTGCTGAAATTAGCATAGAGCTTATTCTCTCTTAAGGTCTGCAGAGCAAGGTGAAGGTGCTCTTCATGGCTCGTCTCGTCAGGAGAATAGACGAGGATATCGTCGATAAATACCACTATGAACTGATCCACGAATGGCTTGAATACTCTGTTCATCAGATCCATGAATGCTGCCGGTGCGTTGGTCAGACCAAAAGGCATCACGGTGAATTCATAATGTCCATATCTCGTACAAAAGGCTGTCTTGGGGATATCTTCAGCCCTGACCTTCAACTGGTGATAACCTGTCCTCAGATCCAGTTTAGAAAAGATGGCGGCTCCTTTAAGCTGATCGAACAGATCGTCTATCCGAGGTAGAGGGTACCTGTTCTTGATTGTGATCTTGTTCAATTCTCTGTAGTCGATGCATAATCTCATACTACCGTCTTTCTTCTTTACGAAGAGTACTGGAGCTCCCCACGGGGACACACTCGGTCGAATCTGCCTTTTATCTAGCAATTCTTGGAGTTGTTCTTTTAATTCCTAGAGTTCGGCTGGTGCCTTTCTGTAAGGTGATTTAGAGATAGGGGTCGCACCGGGAACCAGATTGATCTCGAACTCCACTTCGCGGTCCGGGACCGTCCCCGAGAGTTCTTCTGGAAAAACATCTGGGAACTCTCTTACTATAGGGATGTCCTCCAGTTTCAGCTCGGATTTCTCTTTTATTTCACTGACCATTGCTAGGTAGATGTCTTCTCCGGATTTCATGGCCTTCCAAGCTTGAGACGCGGAGAGCAGCAACTTCCGGTCCTTGGATTTGCCGTGGAACATGACTTCTCCCCGATCCGGGGTTCGGAGTTTGACTCTCTTCCCCTTACAATCTACTATTGCACTGTTTCTTGCTAACCAATCCATTCCTAAGATTACGTCGAAATCGATCATGATCAACTGTATCAAATCGGCGCTAAAAGTCTGATCACTAATACTGATTTTACAATCTCTGTAAATCTCGTCCGTTTCAGTGGCTCTATTAGTAGGTATGGCTATTCGGAGAGGTTCAGTTAGCTTATCGGGCTTACGTCCTAGCTTCTTAGCAAATCTTTTAGACATAAAGGAATGTGTGGCACCACAGTCAAATAACACATAAGCAGGCACTTGCTGAATAAATATGATACCTGACACGACTTCATTGGCGTCGTCTGCCTCCTCCTGAGTCATGGCAAAGACTCTGGCATTAGGTTTGTCCTCCCTTGGTTTACTAGGTCCTGTTCCTGTGTTTGGCCTAGTTCCTCTGTTTGGCCCTGCTGGTCGGTTGGCGGCGGTAGGACATTATGCAATTCTGTGCCCCGCTTTCCCACATCCAAAGCATACACCGCTGGCCCTTCGGCATTCCCCGGTGTGTCTGAAGCCACATGTTGGGCATGGCTTGAGTCCTTGATGGTTACTGGCGGAGGGTTGCCCTGAGGGAGGTCCACCCGACTGATTGGGCCTCTTGAACATTGGTTTCCCTTGAGAGGGCTGACTGTTAAGGGGTCGCTTGTTCCTGTTTTCCCCTTCCCTTCGACGAATTTCAGCTTCTGCTCGGATAGTCGCACCCATAAGGTCTGAAAAATTTGCAGGTTGGTAGACTGCTAGAGCTGACTGAATCCTGCTGTTCAACCCCTTCTTATTCTCCTTGATCTTGTTCTTCAGCGCTTCACCCTGTTGAGTCAGCTGATGGTTCACCTTGGCAATGCAGCTTATAGCCTCACTCAAATTTTCCAGTCTCTTTTTGCTCCTGTTATTCAGCTGTTTTTCTTCCTCCAATTCTTTGCGATAGCGCTCCACATCCTCTCGCAACTTTCCATTTTGATATTTGCACTGTTCTATGACATCTCTGAGGTCCATGTTATCACTCCTAACTAGTTCACCTTGATAGATCGACTGGTTAAGGCGGACTTGAATCTCTTCTTTCTCAGCGGTTAAGGTTTCGACCTCACTCCTCCTCTCACTCAATCGGGCTCTAAGTCGCCGAATCTGACGGGACTGATAGTGAAGGGCAAGATCCTTCAGACGAATGGCAGCTTGGGCATGGGTGTGGGGTCGCATAGGGGTAGATGAAGCCATTTCCTAAAATCAATCAAAAAAAATGGACAACCTCTTTTTAAATCAGTTATATCATATCATAGAAATCTTTATCATAAGTATAATATCTAGAACGGCAAAACCATTAATTCAATATCTCATTCAATCATATCAATAAGAAAGTTAAATTTAAAGATGATTATTTCAAGAAAAAAATTATAACTTAGACATCAAGATTATTTTTCCTTTCAGTAGGTCTACAACACGGTTTTGAGAACCAATATAATGAAATTTAAATACTAGATTTATATATATATTTCCAAAGAATTGGGCATTGTATGTATTGTTCTTCTGTTGCACTCCAGTTATTATGTAAGCTATATATGCAAATTATCTGCTCTATCTATATATAAAAAGTGTGACTTTAACTATGTATATATTGTGGGTGCTGTCTTTAAATGAGTGTTGTTGGAATTAATTTGCATGTGTAGATATATCATTAATGCTAATCATTTATGGATTTTGACTTTCACTCTTATATTCAAAATTATTTTATTTTCTAGTTTTCCATCAAAATAAATTAGGAGGGGTTAAGTTGGTGAAATTTTTCTAAGTAAAGTCTATAATAATACATAAATGAGAGAGTTAACGTTGAAAAGTAGACCAATTATGGGTATGCCATTTTATCATGTAAAATAAATTCATCATCGTATCCAATATTTATATTTTGGATAAAATTTCTCTTCTTAACCAAAAACGTGTTGATAACTAGGAATGTACGTGAATATTTAGTATAAAAAGATTTTATTGTGCTACAATTATTATTTTTGTAGTTTTTCATTTAATTTATTTCGTAATAGAAAACATTAATGTCACGCCTCGGGATCTGGGTAATGACAACCAGCCTCGTAGTACATTATAAACCAAAACCAGTTTATTATCATAAATTTCTAAAAGTTCGGTGTCTTTACAACTCGATAAAATAGAAACACGCGGAAGCGTTTACAATAAATAAACAACGAATTAACGAACTAATCAAAATTCTCGATTTCACCAGCCTCAAAACTTGTAACGTACCGTATTTTTAAACTAATTTAAAATTTGCGAAAAATAAAATTTTCTTAAATACAAAATAAACTTTCAAATTTGTATTAAAATAACTTACTCGTCTAAAAACATTTGCAATAAAAACAACAACAACCAAGTTTGCCAAAAGTAATAATCATTTAAACATCATAAATCACTTCATGAAATCAGAGTTAAAAATCGTCATGCATAAAATCTTAAAACAT
This sequence comes from Primulina tabacum, assembly GCF_025594145.1. Classification (NCBI taxonomy): domain Eukaryota; kingdom Viridiplantae; phylum Streptophyta; class Magnoliopsida; order Lamiales; family Gesneriaceae; genus Primulina; species Primulina tabacum. The sequence continues at coordinate 25,094,317 of NC_134558.1, read as the reverse complement.
GGGCGGTCCTCGGGTTTAGCCTCCTGCGCAGTCCAAGCTGGCTCATTGGTCCCCACCTCTCGTCTCCTCAAAGTCATCCTCACCTGCATCGATCAAGTCTAGTGAGTCTAAAGACTCCACATGTATAAACTGGAGATAGCAAGTACTACATAATAAAACCACATGCATCTTTAAAGTAGGGCTTACATACTTGAAACTTGAACGTAATAGCATAAATATACTTGAAATTTGAACGTAGTAGCATAAACGTAGACGTGCCATCATCATAAGACTTTTCTTAAACATGCTTGCATCATACATACTTGAGCATACATAACATCATTTTGCGTAGAGATATGTTTCAATGCAAGTGATCCATACATAAAAGTTCTTGATCAGACAAAACCACAATACTGGGCTGGCAGGGAAAGTCCACTACCACATACATGAGATGTCACGCCCCGAAACTCGGGATTTGACACCGGCGTTGTTTAAAAATCACACAATCGAAACAACAAGCCTCTTGTAGCACAGTATAAACCGAACCAGTTTATATATCATAATCTCAAATTAAATAGCCATTGTCTTTACAATTACCGAAATAAATAAGACGACAGAGTTTTAATGCAGAAACGTAAATCTAATTAATAATAACTTAAACATAATCGATTTCCTTGAGCATTCACCATCCCCAAAACTGCTCGGATTCTTCCTCCTCAATCTGTTCTTCGGACTTATCTGGGAAGGGTTGTAAGGGGGTGAGTATTTGGGAATACTTAGCAAGTGGGGGGTATATCGAGCACAATTTAAACAACATGCACAACTTTCGAAAATAAAACATGACTTGCATAATATTTTTCGTATCACATGCATAAACACTTACCAACCACTGTGATTTATCTACCTTCTATGGTTTACTGACGTCAGTCCCTAATTTTACTCCTCTAAGGGGGCGAGGCCGTATAGCGGTTATATCCCCCACCGCGTAAGGGTACGTCATGGTTGGGATTCCCTCCCATATACAGTCGACTCCTCACAGTGTTTTAAAAACCGTATGACAATCGACACAAGAAAAGGAGTAGGAAAGAACATGTACTCGATAGTAATTTTCTTATCAAAAACCGAAATCACATATGCATCAAATTCGAAATTTTAAAAGTTTAAAACAGCCCACTTACAGTATTTGGATTGCTAAAGAAACGTAGGTGTTTGGCTTCGAGAATTGGATCGCTTTTTGCTCTTGCTCGGACAGCGCCTTGGCTTCGATTTCTTGCCTAACCTCGGGATGATTTTTTCAGCAAGGTTTCGCCTTGGCTAGCTGCTAGAATTTCGAGTTTTTCAGCTCTAGAATTTCGAGATTTAGGTGTGAGGAATGGCTAGGTATAGTGTGGTATTTACAGGTGAGGGGAATGAAGCTAAACATGGCATCTAAAATCTTACCAAAAATCATGCACAATCACATAAATTTTGATTCAAATACACCTTGCCATTTTCAAAAATATGATGGCTGAATTAAGGGATTTGTTTCCAATTTCCTTGTGGTTTATTCTTGCACAACAATCTTTATGCACAATAATAAGAGGATTTTCGAAAATTGTCAAGTCCATGCATTGATTCCTCTAGCCTTGAATGGTCCTTACCAAATCTTGTGTATCCCCTTGCATTTTTCGAAAATATGCATGCCATATTGTAAAGATTCCAACAATTAATTATCTCCTCATATTTATATCTTATTTAATACAATAATCAAATCTCACAATTTCCTTATTGTTATTTATTTGCATGGCAAAAAAAATCGGATCTTACATCCCTCCCTCCTTATGGGAAGTTTCATCCTCGAAACTCGAGTTGGCTTGGTCTCCAAATAGGTAGGGATATTCCTTCCTCATCTTTTCTTCAACTTCCCAAGTTGCTTCTTGCTCAGTATGGTTAGACCACTGTACTTTGACGTAGGGAATGATGCGTCGTCTGAGGACTTGTTCCTTGGTGTCCACGATTCTGATAGGAACTTCTTCGTATTTCAATCCTTCTCCCAAGTTTCCTTCGGTCAAGAGTGGTTCTATTTCTAAAACGTGACTTGGGTCTGGAATGTACCTCCTCAGTTGGGATACATGGAACACGTTGTGGATCCTTGACATGTTCGGTGGCAGTGCCAGTCTGCATGCTAGCGTGCCCACTTTTTCTAAGATTTCAAAGGGTCCAACATATCGAGGGTTCAGCTTCCCTGCTTTACTGAATCTGACAACTCCTCTCATAGGCGAGACTTTCACATAAGCCTTCTCGCCCACATTGAACTCTACAGGCCTTCTTTTAAGGTCTGCCCAGCTCTTCTGTCGATCTTGAGCTGCCTTGAGCTTTTCTTGGACAATTTTAACTTTGTCCATAGTCATTTGTACTAGCTCGGGTCCCACTAAGGCTTTCTCTCCCACTTCGTCCCAATAAAGTGATGATCGACATTTCCTTCCATAAATGGCTTCGTATGGTGCCATGCCGATACTGCTGTGATAGCTGTTGTTGTAAGCGAACTCAATTAAGGGTATATGAGTGCTCCAGTTGCTACTCAATTCCAGGGCGCATGCTCTCAGCATATCTTCTAAGGTCTGTATAGTTCTCTCAGTTTGCCCATCGGTTTGCGGATGGTAGGCCGTACTTAGGGTCACTTCCGTTCCCATGGCCTCTTGAAAGCTCTTCTAAAAGCGCGAGACGAACCTTGGATCCCTATCAGATAAGATGCTAACTGGCACTCCATGCAGTTTCACGATGTTGTCCATGTACAGTGAAGCCAACTTGTCGAGATTGTAGTTCATGCGGACGGGTAGGAAGTGTGCAGTCTTCGTGAGTCTGTCTACTATCACCCATATACCATCGTGGCTTTGCCTAGACTTTGGCAATCCTACCACAAAGTCCATGGAAATATGCTCCCACTTCCATTCGGGAATTTCCAAAGGTTGCAGTAATCCTCCAGGTCGCTGGTGTTCTGCCTTGACCTGCTGACATACCTGGCATCTGGAGACGAATTCAGCTACATCTCTTTTCATGTCATTCCACCAAAAACTATTCTTGAGGTCCCTGTACATTTTCGTACTGCCTGGGTGGACTGAGAATTTTGACTTGTGCGCCTCTGCCATTATTTCTTGGCGAAGGTTATCACTGTCGGGCACACACAGTCTTCCTTTCATCCACAAGATTCCCTTGTCATCAATCTGATGATCCTGAGTCTTCCCTTCTCTGACATGCTCCTTAAGTTTAGTCAGTACCGGGTCTCGATCCTGGTTTAACTTGATGGTCTCCTGCAGACATGGCTGGGCCGAGAGGAACGTTAGAGTTACCTTGCCAGGGCCCTTCCGACTTAGCGCATCAGCCACCTTGTTTGCTTTACCCGGATGGTAACTTATGGTCAAGTCGTAGTCCTTCAGAAGTTCGATCCATCGCCTTTGCCTCATATTAAGTTCCTTTTGGATGAACAAATACTTGAGGCTCTGATGGTCTGTGAAGATTTCACATTTAGCACCATAGAGGTAGTGCCTCCAAATCTTTAAGGCGAAGACAACCGCTGCTAGTTCCAGATCATGAGTAGGGTAGTTCTGCTCGTGCGGTTTCAACTGCCTTGATGCGTAGGCGATCACTCTTCCCTCTTGCATCAGTACGCATCCTAGACCGTCCTTAGAGGCGTCACTGTAAATAGTGAAATCTTTATTTTCTGCGGGCAGGATCAATACTGGCGTGGATGCGAGTTTCCCTTTCAGTGTCTGGAAACTCTTCTCACAACCGTCATCCCAGATGAATTTAGAATTCTTCTGTGTGAGCTTCGTCAGTGGCACGGCTATCGAGGAGAACCCTTCGACAAACGTCCGGTAGTAACCCGCCAATCCAAGAAAGCTTCAAATATCGGTGGCGTTCTTCGGTCTCGGCCACTCAGTAATCGCCTCTACCTTCCTTGGGTCCACTGACACTCCTTCTCTCGAGATCACGTGTCCTAGAAATGACACACTCCTTAGCCAGAATTCACACTTGCTGAAATTAGCATAGAGCTTATTCTCTCTTAAGGTCTGCAGAGCAAGGTGAAGGTGCTCTTCATGGCTCGTCTCGTCAGGAGAATAGACGAGGATATCGTCGATAAATACCACTATGAACTGATTCAGGAATGGCTTGAATACTCTGTTCATCAGATCCATGAATGCTGCCGGTGCGTTGGTCAGACCAAAAGGCATCACGGTGAATTCATAATGTCCATATCTCGTACGAAAGGCTGTCTTGGGTATATCTTCAGCCCTGACCTTCAACTGGTGATAACCTGTCCTCAGATCCAGTTTAGAAAAGATGGCGGCTCCTTTAAGCTGATCGAACAGATCGTCTATCCGAGGTAGAGGGTACCTGTTCTTGATTGTGATCTTGTTCAATTCTCTGTAGTCGATGCATAATCTCATACTACCGTCTTTCTTCTTTACGAAGAGTACTGGAGCTCCCCACGGGGACACACTCGGTCGAATCTGCCTTTTATCTAGCAATTCTTGGAGTTGTTCTTTTAATTCCTAGAGTTCGGCTGGTGCCATTCTGTAAGGTGCTTTAGAGATAGGGGTCGCACCAGGAACCAGATTGATCTCGAACTCCACTTCGCGGTCCGGGACCGTCCCCGAGAGTTCTTTCTGAAAAACATCTGGGAACTCTCTTACTATAGGGATGTCCTCCAGTTTCAGCTCGGATTTCTCTTTTATTTCACTGACCATTGCTAGGTATATGTCTTCTCCGGATTTCATGGCCTTCCAAGCTTGAGACGCGGAGAGCAGCAACTTCCGGTCCTTGGATTTGCCGTGGAACATGACTTCTCCCCGATCTGGGGTTCGGAGTTTGACTCTCTTCCCCTTACAATCTACTATTGCACTGTTTCTTGCTAACCAATCCATTCCTAAGATTACGTCGAATTGACCATGATCAACTGTATCAAATCGGCGCTAAAAGTCTGATCACTAATACTGATTTTACAATCTCTGTAAATCTCGTCCGTTTCAGTGGCTCTATTAGTAGGTGTGGCTATTCGGAGAGGTTTAGTTAGCTAATCGGGCTTACGTCCTAGCTTCTTAGCAAATCTCTTAGACATAAAGGAATGTGTGGCACCACATTCAAATAACACATAAGCAGGCACTTGCTGAATAAATATGATACCTGACACGACTTCATTGGCGTCGTCTGCCTCCTCCTGAGTCATGGCAAAGACTCTGGCATTAGGTTTGTCCTCCCTTGGTTTACTAGGGCCTGTTCCTGTGTTTGGCCTAGTTCCTCTGTTTGGCCCTGCTGGTCGGTTGGGGGCGGTAGGAAATTCTGCAATTCTGTGCCCCGCTTTCCCACATCCAAAGCATACACCGCTGGCCCTTCGGCATTCCCCGGTGTGTCTGAAGCCACATGTTGGGCATGGCTTGAGTCCTTGATGGTTACTGGCGGAGGGTTGCCCTGAGGGAGGTCCACCCGACTGATTGGACCTCTTGAACATTGGTTTCCCTTGAGAGGGCTGACTGTTAAGGGGTCGCTTGTTCCTGTTTTCCCCTTCCCTTCGACGAATGTCAGCTTCGGCTCGGATAGTCGCACCCATCAGGTCTGAAAAATTTGCAGGTTGGTAGACTGCTAGAGCTGACTGAATCCTGCTGTTCAACCCCTTCTTATTCTCCTTGATCTTGTTCTTGAGCGCTTCACCCTGTTGAGTCAGCTGATGGTTCACCTTGGCAATGCAGCTTATAGCCTCACTCAAATTTTTCAGTCTCTTTTTGCTCCTGTTATTCAGCTGTTTTTCTTCCTCCAATTCTTTGCGATAGCGCTCCACATCCTCTCGCAACTTTCCATTTTGATATTTGCACTGTTCTATGACATCTCTGAGGTCCATGTTATCACTCCTAACTAGTTCACCTTGATAGATCGACTGGTTAAGGCGGACTTGAATCTCTTCTTTCTCAGCAGTTAAGGTTTCGACCTCACTCCTCCTCTAACTCAATCGGGCTCTAAGTCGCCGAATCTGACGGGACTGATAGTGAAGGGCAAGCTCCTTCAGACGAATGGCAGCTTGGGCACGGGTGTGGGGTTGCATAGGGGTAGATGAAGCCATTTCCTGAAATCAATCAAAAAAAATGGACAACCTCTTTTTAAATCAGTTATATCATATCATAGAAATTTTTATCATAGGTATAATATCTAGAACGGCAAAACCATTAATTCAATATCTCATTCAATCATATCAATAAGGAAGTTAAATTTAAAGATGATTATTTCAAGAAAAAAATTATATCTTAGACATCAAGATTATTTTTCCTTTCAGTAGGTCTACAACACGGTTTTGAGAACCAATATAATGAAATTTAAATACTAGATTTATATATATATTTCCAAAGAATTGGGCATTGTATGTATTGTTCTTCTGTTGCATTCCAGTTATTACGTACGCTATATATGCAAATTATCTGCTCTATCTATATATAAAAAGTGTGACTTTAACTATGTATATATTGTGGGTGCTGTCTTTAAATGAGTGTTGTTGGAATTAATTTGCATGTGTAGATATATCATAAATGCTAATCATTTATGGATTTTGACTTTCACTCTTATATTCAAAATTATTTTATTTTCTAGTTTTCCGTCAAAATAAATTAGGAGGGGTTAAGTTGGTGAAAATTTTTCTAAGTAAAGTCTATAATAATACATAAATGAGAGAGTTAACGTTGAAAAGTAGACCAATTATGGGTATGCCATTTTATCATATAAAATAAATTCATCATCGTATCCAATATTTATATTTTTGATTAAATTTCTCTTCTTAACCAAAAATGTGTTGATAACTAGGAATGTACGTGAATATTTAGTATAAAAAGATTTTATTGTGCTACAATTATTATTTTTGTAGTTTTTCATTTAATTTATTTCGTAATAAAAATCATTAATGTCACACCTCGGGATCGGGGTAATGACAACCAGCCTCGTAGTACATTATAAACCAAAATCAGTTTATTATCATAAATTTCTAAAAGTTCGGTGTCTTTACAACTCGATAAAATAGAAACACGCGAAAGCGTTTACAATAAATAAACAACGAATTAACGAACTAATCAAAATTCTCGATTTCACCAGCCCCAAAACTTGTAACGTACCGTACTTTTAAACTAATTTGAAATTTGCGAAAAAATAAAAATTTTCTTAAATACAAAATAAACTTTCAAATTTGTATTAAAATAACTTACTCGTCTAAAAACATTTGCAATAAAAACAACAACAACCAAGTTTGCCAAAAGTAATAATCATTTAAACATCATAAATCACTTCATGAAATCAGAGTATTAAAAATCGTCATGCATAAAATCTTAAAACATGCGCGGTCCTCGAGTTTATCCTCCCGCGCAGTCCAAGCTGGCTCATTGGTCCCCACCTCTCGTCTTCTCAAAGTCATCTCCACCTGCATCGATCAAGTCTAGTGAGTCTAAAGACTCAACATGTATAAACTGGAGATAGCAAGTACTACATAATAAAACCACATGCATCTTTAAAGTATGGCTTACATACTTGAAACTTGAACGTAATAGCATAAACATACTTGAAATTTGAACGTAGTAGCATAAACGTAGACGTGCCATCATCATAAGACTTTTCTTAAACATGCTTGCATCATACATACTTGAGCATACATAACATCATTTTGCGTAGAGATATGTTTCAATGCAAGTGATCCATACATAAAAGTTCTTGATCAGACAAAACCACAATACTGGGCTGGCAGGGAAAGTCCACTACCACATACATGAGATGTCACGCCCCGAAACTCCGGATTTGACACCGGCGTTGTTTAAAAATCACACAATCGAAACAACAAGCCTCTTGTAGCACAGTATAAACCGAACCAGTTTATATATCATAATCTCAAATTAAATAGCCATTGTCTTTACAATTACCGAAATAAATAAGACGACAGAGTTTTAATGCAGAAACGTAAATCTAATTAATAATAACTTAAACATAATCGATTTCCTTGAGCATTCACCATCCCCAAAACTGCTCGGATTCTTCCTCCTCAATCTGTTCTTCGGACTTATCTGGGAAGGGTTGTAAGGGGGTGAGTATTTGGGAATACTTAGCAAGTGGGGGGTATATCGAGCACAATTTAAACAACATGCACAACTTTCGAAAATAAAACATGACTTGCATAATATTTTTCGTATCACATGCATAAACACTTACCAACCACTGTGATTTATCTACCTTCTATGGTTTACTGACGTCAGTCCCTAATTTTTACTCCTCTAAGGGGGCGAGGCCGTATAGCGGTTATATCCCCCACCGCGTAAGGGTACGTCATGGTTGGGATTCCCTCCCATATACAGTCGACTCCTCACAGTGTTTTAAAAACCGTATGACAATCGACACAAGAAAAGGAGTAGGAAAGAACATGTACTCGATAGTAATTTTCTTATCAAAAACCGAAATCACATATGCATCAAATTCGAAATTTTAAAAGTTTAAAACAGCCCACTTACAGTATTTGGATTGCTAAAGAAACGTAGGTGTTTGGCTTCGAGAATTGGATCGCTTCTTGCTCTTGCTCGGACAGCGCCTTGGCTTCGATTTCTAGCCTAACCTCGGGATGATTTTTTCAGCAAGGTTTCGCCTTGGCTAGCTGCTGGAATTTCGAGTTTTTCAGCTCTAGAATTTAGAGATTTAGGTGTGAGAAATGGCTAGGTATAGTGTGGTATTTATTGGTGAGGGGAATGGAGCTAAACATGGCATCTAAAATCTTACCAAAAATCATGCCCAATCACATAAATTTTGATTCAAATACACCTTGCCATTTTCAAAAATATGATGGCTGAATTTAGGGATTTGTTTCCAATTTCCTTGTGGTTTATTCTTGCACAACAATCTTTATGCACAATAATAAGAGGATTTTCGAAAATTGTCAAGTCCATGCATTGATTCCTCTAGCCTCGGATGGTCCTTACCAAATCTTGTATATCCCCTTGCATTTTTTGAAAATATGCATGCCATATTGTAAAGATTCCAACAATTAATTATCTCCTCATATTTATATCCTATTTAATACAATAATCAAATCTCACATTTCCTTATTGTTATTTATTTGCATGGCAAAAAAAATCGGATCTTACATGAGATCCTCGTTCATACTTTAACGGGTGGATATATCCCTGGTCATGCTTTACCGCTTTCAAATTCTGATCTAAACCCGGTCATGCTTTACCGGGGTGCAGAGGTTCTCGACCACGTTCATCGACTTCCAAACACATTCATAATTTGGTGAAAAGACATTTAGCATACCTCAAAAATTTTAAAATATTTTCTTTTGCACGTCGAACAAACTTACATGGCGTTGAGTAATTCGTTGGATCTCGCTTGGGGCCACTGCTGCACATACTAACATGAGTTCGAATACCTATCTTGCATAACTTAGACGTATAGTCATTCTCACACCCAAAAATGACGAAACATTCTAAATCTCTCGGAACTTGACCTTGTTTAATCATTGTACTAAATCATAACATCAAACCCCAAAACAATCCCAAAAAAAAAATTTTTAATTTTTTTTAAAAGGACACAGACCCCGTGAAAGGGTCCGTGTCGGGGTCCGTGTAGATGCTGGAAAATCGCATTTTGAAGGAAAAATGGACACGGACTCCGTGTAGGGGTCCGGGTAGCTTCTGGACTTGCAAACTCGCGAAAATTCACTAACTTATTGATTCATTCTTCCAATCCAATCCTAGAGACAATGAACTAACACCTCGAGACTCATCCTGGGATGCTATTACATTGATTCAAACCCGTACAAACACCCCAAACGCTCCCAAGCATCGACAAGCAACTTCAATACAATAATAACTCGTAATTCGACATCATTTCGCTTCTTACGATTTCTATTACATCTCAAACCATTCCCGACCAAAATGAAACACCAAATAACACCTAAATACATCCCGTAACATATTTAAATGCAGTAGCACAAGCCCGGCGATGCCCAACGAAGCTTGCACCAATAAAACTTCAAGAACACATCAAAAACACATTTTCAGAAAAACGCAGTTTGAGCAGTCCCACAAAAACGATCATTACTCACTCATTTCTTATCCAAATATTTCGAACTTACTGTCAAATCAAAGGTATCGAAAAGTTATACGTTTTATATGTTGAAATGTTTTCCAGAAAATCGACCGAAAAATCGCAGTATTTAAAATGACAGCAAATTTTAAGTTTTCAGATCTAAAATCTTTTCAAAACCGATCCAACAAATTTTTGCTCAAACGTTACGAGGGTTGATCCGAAGCGGAAACGGTGCGAGGGTTGATCCGGGACGAATGTGGCACGATTTCTTGCAACAAAATCAAGTTGCTGGAAAAATTCGAGGGAGATGGTGGCGGCTGGAGAGAATAACAAGAACCCTAGGTTTTTCTTAAAAAATGAAATGAATAAGTGTGTATGCAAGTGTGTGTAGAGAACGTGTGTGTGTGTGTGTATAAGGAGTAGAAAAGTTGTTTAATTTAAGGGTTAAAAATATTAATTAAAATTTAACCCACACTAACTTTAACAAAAATCCTTAATTAAAATAAAACACACACTAATTTTATAAAATTCTCTAATTAACAAAATAAAATTCACAATTGCTAAACTTTAAAGGTTTTAAAAATCTTAAAATACTAAATAAATAAATTAGGCTTGAAAATGCTAAAAACTTAATAAATCATTTAAAATGCCCCAATCCTAACTTAAAATAAAATACTATATTTTAAAATTGCCAAAAATCGTCGCGGTTCTCTTTTCCTCGATCCCGCATCGAATAATCGCCTGAAACATGAAACTCAAGAAATATTTTAACGTGCATCGTATAAACAAAAATAATTTAAAATAATGCAATTTCATAAATCATACATCTCAAAAAATCATTTTAAATTGATTAAATAAATTAATAATTAAATAAATGCATGAGATTTACGTGTAGTGATTTTGGGCTCTACATTCCTCCTCCACTTAAATAAATTTCGTCCTCGAAATTAAATCTTACCAAACAACTCCGGGTAGCGAATTCTCATCTCTGCCTCGATCTCCCAAGTGGCCTCCTCTACTGATTGATTTAGCCACCGGACTTTGACCAGTTTGGTAACTTTGTTCCGAAGTCTCCATTCCTGTCGGTCTAGGATTTGGACAGGTCTTCCTCATATGACAGATCTGGAGCCAAGTGCAACGGCTCAAAACTCAAAACGTGCGAAGGATTCGCTAGGTACTTCCTCAGCATCGAGACGTGGAACACATTGTGTACACTGGCCAGATTCGGCGGTAGAGCTACACGATAAGCTAGTGTCCCAACTCTGTGAAGAATCTCAAACGGCCCAATAAATCTCGGACTAAGCCTGCCTCTCTTCCCAAATCTCATAACACCCTTCATAGGTGCTATCTTCACGAAAACGTGATCACCTACGGCAAAATCTAGATCTCTCCTCCTCTTGTCAGCATAACTCTTTTGACGACTCTAGGCGATCTTCATCCTGTCTCGGATTTTGACCACCACATCTGCAGTTTTCTGAACAATCTCTGGACCAAGTTCTGATCTCTCACCGACTTCATCCCAATGAATTGACAATCTGCACTTCCTCCCATACAATGGCTCGTAGGGAGCCATACCTATAGATGATTGAAAACTGTTGTTATAGGTAAACTCCACTAGAGGTAGCTTTGATTCTCAATTCCCATGAAAATCGATCACACAAGCTCTCAACAAATCCTCCAAAATCTGGATCACACGCTCAGACTGGCCATCTGTCTGCGGGTGAAATGCTGTACTGAATAGCACCTTCGTTCCCATGGCTGCATGCAAACTATTCCAAAAGGACGATGTAAATCTCGGGTCCCTGTCGGACACAATAGAAACTGGGATCCCGTGCAATCGAACTATCTCCCTTATATAGAGCTCTGCATACTGCGTCATGGAGAAAGTCGTCTTCACTGGCAAGAAGTGTGCGGACTTAGTAAGTCGATCCACTATAACCCAAATGGAATTTGATCCTCTGACTGACCTTGGCAAACCAACAACGAAGTCCATGGTGATATTCTCCAAATTCCACTCGGGGATTGGGAATGTCTTAAGCATTCCTGCTGGCCTCTGATGCTCTGCCTTCACTTGTTGACAAATGAGGTATTCAGACACAAATCGGCGGATATCTCGCTTCATACCTGGCCACCAATAATAAATCTGCAAATCTTTGTACATCTTGGTACCTCCTGGGTGGATAGAATACGGAGATGCATGTGCCTCTGTCAAAATATCCTCTTTGATCAAATCAACACTAGGCATCCACATCCTTCCTCTGTACCTCACAATACCATCGGACACTGTGTAGAGTACACTGCCCTTGGCTTCATCCTTCAGTCTCCATTTCTGCAACTGCTCATCTGAAGACTGACCTCCACGGATTCGGTCAAACAAAGAAGACTGGACTGTGAGATTAGACAGCTTAGGTGCTCTACCCTTAGGATAAACCTCTAACCCAAATCTCTGAATCTCTGACTGAAGAGATCTCTGTACTGACAACTGTGCTACGACTACAACTTTTCTGCTCAAGTCATCTGCCACAACATTAGCTTTCCCCGGATGGTAGCTAATTTCACAATCGTAGTCTTTTACCAACTCCAACCACCATCTTTGTCTCATGTTCAGCTCTTTTTGCGTGAAGAAATACTTGAGACTCTTGTGATCAGTAAATATTTGGCATTTATCTTTTTGCGTAAAGAAATACTTGAGAATCTTGAATATCTGACATTTCTTGCCGTACAAGTAATGTCTCCATATCTTCAACGCAAAGACGACAGCGGCTAACTCAAGATCATGATTCGGGTAGTTCTTCTCATGCACCTTCAACTGTCTAGAGGCATAAGCTATAACCCGACCATGCTGCATCAAAACTGCGCCTAAATCGAGCTTAGAAGCATCTGTGTATAGTACAAAATTGCCTTGACCTCCTGGCATGGCTAACACTGGCGCTGTGATAAGAGCTTGCTTCAAAGTATCAAAGCTCTTCCGGCACTCGTCACTCCAAATGAATTTAGCATTCTTCTTAGTCAATGAAGTGAGTGGCACTGCTATCAAAGAAAATCCCTGAATGAATTTCATGTAGTAGCCTGCTAAGCCTAGGAAACTGCGGATCTCTGACGCATTCTTCGGCTCAACCCATTCCTTAACTGTTGCTACCTTCGCTGGATCCACCTCAATGCCACTGCTAGAAATTACATGACTCCAAAACGCTACCTTCTCCAACCAAAATTCACACTTACTGAATTTTGCAAACAGTTTGCGACTCTGCAAGACCTGCAAAACTGTACCCAAATGCTGACGGTGCTCCTCATGGCTCTTCGAGTATATGATAATGTCATCAATGAACACTATGACGAACTGATCTAGGTAGGGCTTGAATACTCGGTTCATGAGGTCCATAAATATCGCTGGAGCATTCGTCAGTCCAAACGGCATCACTAAAAACTCGTAATGCCCATACCTGGTTCTGAAGGCTGTCTTATGAACATCTGTATATTTTACCTTCAGCTGATGATACCCTGATCAAATATCTATCTTAGAGAACACTGTAGCTCCCTGCAACTGATCAAACAAACCCTCGATCCTTGGAAGTGGGTATTTATTCTTGATCGTCCCCTTGTTCAGTTCTCGGTAATCGATACACAGTCTCATGCTCTCATCTTTCTTTTTTACGAAGAGTACTGGGGCGCCCCATGGTGATAAACTAGGGCGAATGAATTCCTTGTCAAGAAGTTCCTGAATCTGCTATTTGAGTTCTAACATCTCAGCTCGAGCTAGTCAGTACAGTGCCTTAAAAATTGGCACAGTGCCTGGCACAAGATCAATAGTGAACTCCACCTCTCTCTCTGGTGGAAGGCCTATGACGTCATCTGGAAAAACGTCAAGAAAATCTCTGACCACTTGAACATCAGATATCGACAGAGTGGGTACGTCAGGTGCAGAAGTAATACTGGCCAAGAAAGTCTGACACCCCTTGTGAATAAGTCTTTGTGCCTGCATGCAAGAGATCATGCGAGGGAAACTTCTCCATCTATCTGGCTCAAAGAGAAACTGCTCCATGCCCAAAGTTCTTACCAACACTGACCTTTTCTAGAAATCAATAAGAACTCTGTTCTTCGTCAGCCAATCAATTCCCAAGATAATATAAAATATTGGCATCGACAACACGATTAGATCGGCATACACTAGGTGGCCTTGCAGCTCGAGATCGATGTCTCTGACCACGCTAGTAGCTAATAATTCATTCCCTGATGGGACTGTCACTGAATAACTCACGTCGAGTCCAATAGACTTGACGTCCAGATGATTAGCGAACGTCTCCGATATAAAAGAGTGAGTAGCCCCTAAATCTATCAAGGCCTTCGTGGCTACTCTCTTTATAAAAGTATTTCCTGAGAGACGTTGGTACAACATAAAAACTTATATCCCAAAAATTCTAATCTTAACCTCAAGCACAGTAGAAATCTCTACACCCAGTCACCAAGATTACTAACTAGCACACTAATAATCCCATATAAAATCGAAACATGCATGACAAAAATTATGCGGTGCTGAATTAAATAAGTTACCAGTCAACAGGGTCGTATTTGGGTTCGCCTCCTCTGCTTGCATGGAAAACACTCTTTCCTAGGTTGGCTGCCTCCACTGTGGGCATTCTTTCAGCATATGATCGCTGGCTCCGCATTTGAATCATTTGCCCGATCCAAATAAACAGTGTCCCATATGCTAGCGGTTGCACTTCGGGCACACTGGGTACTCACTGGGTCTCTGAGGAGCCCTCTGTTGAGGAATAGGACCCTTACCTTTCGGCGGTCCCTGAAATGGTCTCTTCCCCTGCTGTCCCGGGAAAGGCCTCTTAAACTGAGGTCGCTGCTGCTGCTGCTTCTGAGGCGCGTGATAGGGCCTCTGCCCTGACTATCGACCTCAATGTCCCTCTGGTCCTGCTCTGCCACCAAAGCTCTCGACACGACAACTGCATAAGTCGTAGGACCAGCAACTCGAACGTCACGGCGCAAGATCGGCAGCAACCCATCCATAAAATGCCTCAGCTTCTCCCGGGCATCATTTGCAATCAGGGGCACAAAGTGACACCCCGTCTCAAACTTCCTGACGAAGTCTGCCACGCTGCTGTCTCCATGTCGCCGCGACATGTACTCCCTGGTCAGGCTGGAGCGTACTTCTTCAGTGAAGTACTTGGAGTAGAAAACCTCCTTGAACCCATTCCACGTTAGTGTTTGTAAGTTCACTGACACTGATGCGCTTTCCCACCAAAGTCTGGCATCTCCTGTCAGAAGAAATGTGGCACACCTGACCCTGTCTGCGTCCTGCAGCTCCATAAACGCAAAAAATGACTTCGATGGACTTAATCCATCCTTCCGCTATCATCGGGTCAGTAGTCCCCGAGAACTCCTTTGGATCCATCCTCTTAAACCTCTTATAAACTGCCTCCGGCCTGGGCCTCGCCCCTCTGTCTACTGCAGTCTGGTTCCCCGCAAACTGTGCGAAGAATTGGGTCATCCTTGCAAGCATCTGAGCCTGCATATTTGGGAATGGACGAGGAGGAATGACCCTCTTCCCATCTTGAGCTTCCCTATTCTCATCCCTTGCTCCACGGTTAACCATGCGTCTAGGAGGCATACTGTTCCAAAATTCGCCCAACACGTAAACCCAAGATCCATGAACTTACTATTAATATCATAAGATGCACGTAACTTGAACTAAAACATGCACATGCTGAAATCGTGACTTGATGCTTACTACGTAAAATAATTTAAAATCTTAAAACTTACAGACTTGAGGTTTGACTTCGTGAGCTTCTCGCAACTTACAGTAGGCATAACCCTTTACAAGAACACCGCTCTGATACCAACTGTAACGTACCGTACTTTTAAACTACTTTAAAATTTGCGAAAAAATAAAAATTTTCTTAAATAAAAAATAAAATTTCAAATTTGTATTAAAATAAGTTACAAGTCTAAAAACATTTGCAATAAAAACAATAACAACCAAGTTTGCCTAAGTAATAATCGTTTAAACATCATAAACCACTTCATGAAATCAGAGTATTAAAAATCGTCATGCATAAAATCTTAAAACATGGGCAGTCCTCGGGTTTAGCCTCCTGCGCAGTGCAAGCCGGCTCATTCGTCCCCACCCCTCGTCTCCTCAAAGTCATCCTCACCTGCATCGATCAAGTCTAGTGTGTCTAAAGACTCAACATGTATAAAGTGGAGATAGCAAGTACTACATAATAAAACTACATGCATCTTTAAAGTAGGGCTTACATGCTTGAAACTTGAACGTAATAGCATAAACATACTTGAAACTTGAACGTAGTAGCATAAACGTAGACGTGCCATCATCATAAGACTTTTCTTAAACATGCTTGCATCATACATACTTGAGCATACAAAACATCATTTTGCGTAGAGATATGTTTCAAAGCAAGTGACCTATATATAAAAGTGCCTGATCAGACTAAACCACAGTACTGGGCTGGCAGGGAAAGTCCACTACCACATACATGAGATCCTCGTTCATGCTTTAACGGGTGGATTGATCCCTGGTCATGCTTTACCGCTTTCCAATCCTGATATAAATCCGGTCATGCTTTACCGGGGTGGAGAGGTCCTCGGCCACATTCACCGACTTCCAAACCCATTCATAATTTGGTCACAAGACATTTAGCATACCTCAAAAACTTAAAAATATTATCTTTTGCACGTCGAACATATTTACATGGCGTTGAGGGATTCGTTGGATCTCGCTTGGGGCCAGTGCTGCACATACTAACATGAGTTCGAATATTTATCTTGCATAACTTAGACGTATAGTCATGCTCACACCCAAAAATGACAAAACATTCTAAATCTCTCAGGACTTGACCTCGTTTAATCATTGTACTAAATCATAACATCAAACCCCTGGTCTTGTTCCTCTTCCTCGACCTGTTCTTCTAATTTATCTAGGGAGGATAGAGTAAAGGGATTGAGTGATATGGTCATCACTCAGTAAGCGGGGGCCGTTCGAGCACAACATAAAAATATTTACACAATTTTCGAAAATAACACATAAACATTTCATACTTTTCATAATATATCATCATATTCATATCATAACAGCACTGCGATTTTTCCACCTTCTATGGTTTATTGATATCAGTCCCTAATTTTTAATCCTCTAAGGGCGAGGCCATAAAACAGTTCTATCCCACTGTGAAGGGCCATATGTTGGGATTCCCACCCGTTTTCAGTGAATCCTCACAGTGCCAACATGTAAACGTACCAAAATCGCACAAAAAAAATGTAGAAACAAAATGACGGTGCTCGACCGAATTTTTCGAAAACAAGAAAACACATAACCGAAATTAAGGATTTAAAACAAGCCCACTTACCTTAGACTGGAAGAAAACGTGAAGAATTTGGAAATTATAGAAGAATCATGCAACCGACACTTCGAAAACGCAACAACACATCTAACCGAAAAATCAGTCTCCTTGTAAAATTCTTTGCGCCTTATTGCACCGTTGGATCGGGCTCAAACTTTTACAATATGTTCATAAGTACGTAAAATAAATTATGAACGACGGAGATCGGGTTTGGAAGTCTTTTTGACCTGCTTATGGACGAAAAACCGTAGGTATGCTGTTCTCGCCTAGAATCTGAGCAGTTTTCTTACGAAGTCTATAAACGAAAAACTAACCGTTGGATTTGGCTGAATTTGGATATGTTATTCGAAACATATCCAAGAATATTCTGAACGGTGGATATCGAATTCCGATCATCCGAGCAAAACAAACGAATTTCTGAACTTTGGACATAATTTTGATGACTCGTGCATAATTTTTTTTTTTGAAGAGGAAATTACGAAATTTTAGAGAGAAACTCGAAAATTTGAGGTGTAAATTATGAATGAAAGCTTCTCCTATTCATAGGGGTGAGGTGAAAAATCTTACCATAATTCGATTGATATTCTTTCTAAATTTTGGAGATGCTCATTCCATAAATTTCGAGATACTCCTTCTATAACTATTGATATGCTTTCTTGTTGAGAAAAGTTGTCTTGTATATAATATTTCCTTCCAAATAGGTGGATATCTAGCCTTAATTTCAAATTTACTGTGTATCTTGCATTGGATTTCGAATTACATATATTTATTGGCTTGGAATTTCAAATATCATGTATTATTTAATATTTTCGGATTTATTATAAATCGAAAATAAATTCTTATACATGTCTATATTTCAAAATTTCATTTCCAAAATTTTGAGTTCTCACATCCCTCCCTCCTTATTTGAAGTTTCGTCCTCGAAACTTGAGCCGGCTTGACTTTCGAAAAGGTAGGGATATTCCTTTCGCATTTCTCTTCAAACTTCCAAGTAGTTTTCTCGTTCTGTGTGGCTTGACCATTGCACCTTGACGTATGGAATGATATGTTATCTCAGTACTTGGTTCTTGGTGTCCACAATATTAATAGAGACATCTTCATATTTCAGCTCTTCCCCCATGTTACCTTTGATCATGAGCGGTTCAATTTCCATAACATGGCCTGAGTTCGAGGTGTATTTCCTTAGTTTGGACTTGTGGAATACATTGTGGATTCTAGACATATCTGGTGGCACTGCTATTCTGAAAGCCAATGTGTCAATCTCTCCAGATTTTGAATGGTCCTACGTACTGATGATTCACTTTTTTAGCTTTACTGAATCTAATGATTCTTTCATTAGTTAGACCCTTATATAAGATTTTTCACCCAATGTGAATTCCATTGGTCTCCTTTTAAGATCATACTAACTCTTTTGCTGGTCTTATGCAGCCTTGAGTATGTTTCTGATGATGGCCACTTTTTCATTGGCTCTTGGATTAGTTCTATCTCAATTATTACTGTCTCCTCTATTTCTTCCATGTACAGTGATGATCGACACTTCATTTGTTGGCATACTTGCCACTTGTATATAAACTCGACGACGTCTCTTTTCATTCTGCTTCGTCAGAAAATTTCTTTCAAATCCCTATACATCCTTGTACTGACGGGATGGATTGGTAATGTTGACTTATGTGCCTCTTACATCACTTCTTATCGAAGATTGTTGATATCTGGTACACCTAATCGTCCTCTCATCCCTAGGATTCTTTCTGGGTCCACTTGAAAATCCGACAACTTTATTTCCTTGGCTTGTTCTTTGAATTTCTCTTGTATCATGTCTCGACTCTGATTTAACCTGACCGCTTCTCGAAGGCTTGGTTGCACAGAGAGTGATGTTATGTTATCCTACCCATGTTTGACTCAAAGCATCGGCTACCTTATTTGCCTTGCTGGGGTGGTAGCTTATTGTCAAGTCATAGTCCTTGAGTAACTCTATCCACCTTCTTTGCCTCATTTTTAATTCTTTTTGCATGAACAAATACTCGAGGCTTGGTGGTCTGTGAATATTTCACACTTGGCATCGTAGAGATAGCACCTCCAAATTTTCAAAGCAAAGATCACTGCTGCCAACTTGAGATCGTGAGTAGCGTAGGTTTCCTCATGCGGCTTCAGTTGACTCGCCTGCCTCGCATGAGTACGCATCTGATATCTTCTTTTGATGCTTTATTGTAGATGGTAAATTCTTGTCCTCAGTAGATAATACCAACATTGGTGTAGATGCTAGCTTCTCCTTTAATGTTTGAAAGCTCTTTCACATCTTTCTCTTCAGTTGAATTCATAGTTCTTTTGTACGAGTCTCGTTAGTGATACGACTATTGAAGAGAAGCCCTCGACGAATTTCAGTTAATAGCCTAGTAATCCAAAGAAGCTTCTAATTTCGGTTGCATTGTTTCGGCTAATTTAGAATTGTCTCTACTTTCTTTGGGTCCACTGATACTCCTGATTTTGATCTTACATGACCTTATTCTGAATGCTGACATTGGGGTGTCTTGTGCTCTGACCTATAGCTGATGATAGCATGTCCCCAGGTCAAGCTTGGAGAAGACTGTAACTCCTTTACGTTGACCGAAAAGATCTTTTATCATTGGAAGAAGATATTTATTCTTGATTGTGATCTTATAGAGTTCTCTATAATCTTTACACAATCTCATACTTTCATAATTCTTCTTTACAAATAGGACCGAGGCTCCCCAAAGAGATGCACTTGGCCTAATCCGTTTTTTTTTTTTGTCTAACAACTATTGGAGTTATTATTTTAGCTCCTTGAGTTCATCTGGAGCCATTCTGTATAGTGCATTGGAGATTGTTGCATCACCGGTACCAAATTTATCTCGAACTCTACTTCTTAGTCCGACAACATTCCAAGAAGCCTTTCTGGAAAAACGTCCGAAAATTTTTGTATTACTGAAATATCTTCCAACTTTAGCTCATCTCCTTCTTGTACTTTGTTCACCATTGCTAGGTAAACTTCTTCTCCCAATATTATGGCTTTCCAAGTCTGGGAAACAGAAAAAATGTATTTTTGTTCCTTGGCATCGCCATGATACCTGATTTCTTCTTGGTTCGGGGTTCAGAGTTTGACATTCTTACTCTGGCCATCTACGATTGCTCTTAGATAATCAGTTCATCCTTAGGATGACGTCGAAATTTACCGGAGTGAGTTGAATCAAGTCGGCACTAAAAATATGCGAATTGATACTAATTTTATCTTATCTTGAAATTATCTTGATCACTATTTCAAAAATTAAAACCCATATAGAATATTGAAACTTAACTCAATATCGATATACATCTTATTCACTTAAATTCCAAAAATAATAACATAGTCGTTACCTCAAATAATTATTTTTTTACTAAATCTTACTTTCATCAAGACCATGAACCTTTCACGCTCTAACACGAAGGAGTTCATTAAATGTCATTCTCTTTGAATCATTCTTAGTACCACAAAAGTCAAAACTTATTGTACTATAATTTTCTTATTTTCACTAATATCTCAAAACTTATTTTATTTACGTAAGATCATAGCCTACTTGTTATCCCAAAATAATATAAATTTCTTAACCTGGAGATATTATTTCTCCCATTCATTTTATACAAGATATTCCAAAATCATATATCTTTAAGGTTAGCGCTTAGCATTCTTAATAACCCAAACTTAATGCCCATATAGTTAAATATTGACACAAAATCAACTTCTATAGTGGAATACCCAAAACTTATTATATAATTCTTATATAAGATATTCTCATGTTAGTTTTCGTAAACAACTTATCATCTCCGAGTCAAATTTATCTTAAGCCTGAAGTTTAAATAAACTTATCTCTGATAGGTATATTCTCAACAATATACTAATATTAATTGTCCTCATAATAAAATTCCATAAAAATATCTAACTAG
Source organism: Primulina tabacum (assembly GCF_025594145.1). Classification (NCBI taxonomy): domain Eukaryota; kingdom Viridiplantae; phylum Streptophyta; class Magnoliopsida; order Lamiales; family Gesneriaceae; genus Primulina; species Primulina tabacum. Next base: position 25,072,949 of record NC_134558.1, on the reverse strand, counting down.
CACAAAAAAAAACGCGTTGAACGAGATTTTTCGAGAGACCTAAATAAAGAAATTTCTCGTTTTTGGACAACGCCTCACAACAAAGTTGTAATATTACTCGTTGGTCGTTCCGAAGGGGACTGCATCAGCCTTTTGCCATAATCTGACAAATTTTTCTTCCCAACTCGATTATGAACCTGGCGGCTCTGATACCACTTAAATGTAACGTCTCGGGACCGAGGTAATGACACCGGCGTTGTTTAACAACCAGACGATCGAAAAACAACCAGCCTCTTAGTACAATATAAACCAAAATCAGTTTATTATCATAAATTTCTAAAATTTCAGTGTCTTTACAACACGATAAAATAGAAATATGCGGAAGCGTTTACAATAAATAAACGACGAATTGACGAACTAATTAAAATTCTCGATTTCATCAGTCCCAAAACTGGTCTTGTTCCTCTTCCTCGACATGTTCTTCTGATTTATCTGGGGAGGGTAGAGTAAGGGGAGTGAGTGATATGGTCGTCACTCAAAAAGCGGGAGCCATTCGAGCACAACATAAAAATATTTACATAATTTTCGAAAATAACACATACATTTCATTCTTTTCATAACATATCATTATACTCATATCATAACAGCACTGCGATTTTTCTACCTTCTATAGTTTACTGATATCAGTCCATAATTTTTAATCCTCTAAGGGGACGAGGCCATAAAACGGCCCTATCCCACCGTGAAGGGCCATATGTTGGGATTCCCACCCGTTTTCAGTGAATCATCACAGTGCCAACATGTAAACGTACCAAAATCGCAAAAAAAACGTAGAAAGAGAATGACGGTGCTCGACCGAATTTTTCGAAAACAAGAAACACATAACCGAAATTAAGGATTTAAAACAAGCCCACTTACCTTAGACTGGAAGAAAACGTGAAGAATTTGGAAACTATAGAAGAATCATGCAGCCGACACTTCGAAAACGCAGTAGCACATCTAACCGAAAAATCAGTCCCCTAGTAAAATTCCTTGCGCCTTATTACGCCGTTGGATCGGGCTCAAACTTTTACAATACGTTCAAAATTACATAAAATAAATTATGAACGTTGGAGATCGGGTTTGGAAGTATTTTTGACCTGCTTATGGACAAAAAATCGTAGGTATGTTGTTCTCGCCTAGAATCTAAGCAGTTTTCTTACGAAGGCTTTAAAAGAAGAACTAACCGTTGGATTTGGCTGAATTTGGATATGGTATTCGAAACATATAGAAGCATATTCGGAACGGTGGAGATCGAATTCCGATCTTCCGAGCGAAGCAAACGAATTTCTGAACTTTGGACATAATTTTGATGACTCGTGCATAATTTTTTTTAAAGAGGAAATTATGAAATTTTAGAGAGAAACTCGAAATTTTGAGGTGTAAATTATGAATGAGAGCTTCTCCTATTTATAAGGGTGAGGTGAAAAATCTTACCATAATTCAATTGATATTCTTTCTAAAATTTGGAGATGCTCCTTCCATAAATTTCGAGATACTTCTTCCATAATTATTGATATGCTTCCTTGTTGAGAAAAGTTGTCTTGTATGTAATATTTCCTTCCAAATAGGTGGATATTCAGTCTTAATTTCAAATTTACTGTGTATCTTGTACTGGATTTCGAATTACATATATTTATTGGCTTGGAATTTCAAATGTCATGTATTATTTAATATTTTCGGATTTATTATAAATCGAAAATAAATTCTTATACATGTCTATATTTCAAAATTGCACTCCCAAAATTTTGGGTTCTCACAATTAATTTTAACTTCAATAACTTTATTTCGTTTTAATATAATTTTAAATTTTTGACATAAAGATATAATGACAAATGAAAATTTTTAGATCATGTAATGTAATTATTAACAACAATTTTATTAATTTCGTTTCCATGCTCCAAAGAGAATTCCGTACAAATATCAAAATCTCATAGCAATTGGAAGCATATTGTAACGCCGCAGATTCGACGATTGTACTCATTCTACCAAGACAAATCTTTCCAGCGTGCTTATGTTCTCACTCACACGCACCATATGAAACTTTCCAGGGGGTCACCCATCCCAAAATTTCCACAAATCAATCACGCTTAATTTTGGAGTTCTTATGTGATGAGCTATTAAAAAGAAGATTCACCTTCTTGATATAAGTAGTATATATCAAATTTTATAAGCCCTTCTCAACTGCACAGTTTCATACCTGAATAGTTTGGAATCCATTTCCTTCCGGTGTGATATCGGTTTATTCATGTTCCCTTCACCTAGAAGTCTGTCAGGAGTCGCTCATTGTCTGTGCAACCTCATGGAACCGACGATCACACCCCGCGTTCTTTGGCCCCGAGCCTCACATGCCCACCAGCTTCCGCTTGGTTCGTCCCCGAACCACACTGTACTAGGAGAGGTCGACTCTGATACCATACATTGTAGGGCTCTTAACTCCTAATCATTATTGCAATGCAATTTGATTAGAATTAATTATTTACAGCGAAAAACGGGTAAAAAGTTTCTTTACAATGAGCTCAAAACGTGTCAACTGTAATTATAATACTAAAAATAGTATATAATATAGTCTTATCTAAACACGTCACAATATAAAATAATGCCCACGCATAATCAATATCAACTACATACAAGCAAACTCATATCCTCATATATAAATACACAGTTATGTATAACTTGCTCAGACAAAATAATCTTTCATGCTGACGTGTCTATCGATAATGTATCAGACAATGGAGTGCACATAATATCATGGGATGCAACAAATGCATGAGATATGAATGAGTGAGATGCTCCTGTATCAAATAAAATACGTGCACGATAATCGCAAAGCATGCAAATACCTGCAATCACACCACCATGAGCTTTCTTTGCCTAATCTTCAGTCAAGGCATACACCCGAGCTTGAGGAGGGCCTTGGATAGTCTGACTACTAGGTCCTCGATCGTGGAATATTCGACTTCTGGAAAGAGGGAATAGAAACAGCAGGTCTCATCATATTGGGGCTACCTCGAAATCCTGGATGGGGTTGGACCGAAGGCATACCCCTATTCGGACATACACAAGAGAAATGACATTCCTGCGCGTAATGATAACAAGTACCAAACATACTCTGACACTGCTCGATAGTATGTTTGCCTCCACAATGACTACAATACGGAGCAATAATGGGACTCTCTCATTGGGATCCACTGGAACTAGAATAAGATGAAGAAGCAGCAGAACCAGTCTTCTTAAACTTTTTACCTTTTGGACGCAAGTCAGGCTGCTGAGCTGACACTTGAGGTGGAAGAATATACTGAGGACCTCCTTGCCTTAATCCAGCTTCGACTGGCTTGGCTCGTTCGACTGCCTCTGCGTAGCTAGTAGGCAAACCAGAAATGACAAAAGTATATATAGCATGATGTAAATCATTCACAAACCTGTTATATTTCACTTTTGCATTTGCAGCTACATGAGGCGCATATTTCAACAAAGTAGAAAATTTCGAAGCATATTCTTCAACAGTCATCGTTCCCTGCTGCAGACTATTGAATTCATTTTCCTGTGTATTATAATAAGAAGGATGAGAGTACTGCTCAAGAAATTGGTCCTTGAAAACATCCAAAGTGACTTCAATCCCAGCCTCTTTCAATCCAATCTCAGCGGCTTCCCACCAAGATTTTGCTCGGTCCTTTAGTTATTATAGGGCAAGCTTCATTCTCCGAGGCTTGGAATATTCAAAAATATAAAACAAATGCTCGATATCCTTTAACCATGCCTCTGCTCTTTCTGCACTCTCGGTGCCAAAGAACCTCGGTGGTTTCAGATCCTGGAATCGAGCCATTACCAAATCCATGGACATTCCTTCGAATTTTCCAACCATCCTCTCAGTACTACTACTCATAGCAGTTTCATTTGTGGGATCCATCTACAAAATATAATATTAATATCACAAATAAATATCAAATATGCATCATCATCATATCAAATCATCAATCTCATCAACAATTTACTCAAACTAAATCAAATAGGAGCGGGTAATACAAGTAAATCAAACACAAATGCACAATTCATTTTTGTCTATTCAAGTGTACACAAGACTCAATCGAGTATTCTCAGCTATGCTCTGATACCAACTGTAACACCCCAGATTCGACCATTTAACTCACTGTACCAAGACGAATCTTTCCAGCGTGCTTATGTCCTCACTCACACGCACCCTAGGAAACTTCCCAAGGGGTCTCCCATCCCAAAATTGCCACAAGTCAAGCACGCTTAACTTTGGAGTTCTTATGTTATGAGCTACCGAAAAGAAGATGCACCTTCTTGATATGAGTAGTATATATCAAATCTTATAAGCCCTTCTCAACTGCACAGTCTGTTACCTGAATAGTTTGGAATCCCTCTCCTTTCGATGTGACATCGGTTCATTCATATTCCCTTCGCCTAGAAGTCTGCCAGGAGCTGCTCATTGTCTGTGCAACCTCATGGCACCGACGATCACACCCCGCCTTCTTCGGCTCCGGACCTCACACACACACACACACACACACACACATATATATATATATGAGTATGTCTCTTATAAGACCGTCTCACAAATGGAACATGTCAATTGATCCATATACACGATGAAAAGTAATAATTTTCACATAAAAGTAATATTTTTTCATGATTCGAGTCAGATAAGACTTTCATCTCACAAAATTGACCCGTAAGACTTTCTTATAAGAATTTTTGTGTGTGTATAATTTTTAAAAATAGTCTCATATTTATATACTACGTAAATTTTGAGTCAGTAAAGTTTAATGAGGATAACGGGTACGTATGCGGCTATGATATCTTTTGTTAAAAAATTCGGTTTAAAAAAGTTTCTTATCGCATAAAAAATTATCGATGAACATTCGATGTTGAAGTTCTTGGCCAATTTGGTCCACATGTTGTCTTAATATTACATACATAATAATGTTCTTTTCTGTTGGAACTTTTTAAGTTCGCAATCTTGATTTTGATGTTAACAAAACTTGTTAATTTGTGTTACTAATAATCTACCTTAGTGTGCAGAAGCTAGGATCAGTCACGAGTTGTTTACATCGCAAACTGAAGACTCAACTGATCGCCCAAACTGAATCGGTCTAACTGTTACGTCAATTGAGCAGTCCAGCTGATTGTCCAGTTGATAGGTGGTTCAACAGGAGAACCTAATGAGCCTGGCCATCCGAAGGAGTGTTCAACTGATGAAGAAACTCAGCTGATCAGTTCAATTGAACGAGAGTTAAATCTGTTCAACTGACGAGTCAACTGATTTCACCAGCCCAACTGAAGATCAGTTCAGCTGACTAGTTCAAATCATCAGTCAGAATCTTTTAGTTGTAGATTAAGACAAGCTCTTTACAGTGGATTCCATCTTTACACAAAAGTACGAAGCAATTGTCTAGTCAAAGGACAATAAATGGACGTTACATCAGAGCATTAAAGACAAAATGTTTCAGAAGGGCAGTCGAAAAGTCGAAGACACAAAATCCAAGAAACGAATTCAAGATGCAACGGATATAATAATTGAGTCTCACTGTACGATCAGTTTTCCCACATATATAAAGAAGATCAGTGAAGACTCGACATATACAATTTTGAGAGAAAAGAAAGGGCACGCACATTGCACATCAGCTTTCAAAAACAATCAGCCCAGAGGGAACTCTTCACAGTCATATCAGCTTAGATTATAAGCTTATTTCCCTCAGTGTGTGAGAACATCCTTGTTCAGTTCTCACACACAAACACTCTCACAAACACTCAAATACAGTCTTGCACAAAGACGTTAAATTTGTGTATGTAGTCTTTGACACATAGATGTTAAAGAAGTGTTGGCTGGAAGGTGCTGCCTTCAGTCGTAGCTAGGAGTTCAGTTTAGGCAGTAGTGTAAGTCCTAGCTGAGTGGGTTTTTACAAGTAGTTGTATAAATCAAAGTCTTCTAGTGGATCATACCTGTGGAGGTAAAAGGGGTGACGTAGGAGCAGTTGAAGTTTTCGAACATCCATAAACTTATCTTGTATATTTAACTGATTAACTGCTGTTTTCAAACTATTTAGATCAGTTAGAGTATCCTTCAATTCAGTTGTCACCATAATTGAACTGATGAATGCAAAAACTAATCTACCCTTTTTCAGTTATTCAGTTTACATGAGTTAAAATATTTTCTAATATAACAGTCTTCTTCACGAATGATTACTTCGAGTTTCTTTCGCTTGATTTTAAACCAAACTCGATTAAATTCATCGGTGTTAACATTCTTAGAACACGAGTTATTGCAGCTCATTGGAGAATATAGTGTTCGAAATGCCATCCAAGGCACTAGCACACTCGATCCGTCATTTTCTCTTGCTATTTTGTGTATACAAAATGTTTGTTTTTATTATTAGCTGATAAATTAAATGGTAATTGTTTTGTTTTTGGTATTAGCTGGTATTGCATTTAAACATGAAACAATGTTTTTATATATACATACATATTTATGCATACATATATGCATACGTAATAGAATAGAATCAAATATTCATCGAGCCGGATCAAAAAGTTCACGAACTGACTTGATTCATTTTATGTCCTAGCTGTGATGGGCGCAGCTGCTAGTTACTGGTGCGCTATGGCATAGAGAATCGAGAAGAGAGAGGAGGAAACATAACTAGAGATTTGAGAGAAACATATATTTTCGGTTTTTCAATTTTTTAATTCTTTTTCCTTTTCAACACGTGGGCCAACCCGAGTCAAGCTCATTCCGCCCCGTCTAGGCCCACAACTTATATGGGTTGGCCCATTTAATTATCCCACACAGCTTTATATAGTCATGATAATCTTAAAATAAAATAATAAGAAAGATCTTAGATAACTTAGTACATATTTCAAATACAAAATAATATCCCAAGTTTAAAATTTGCGGGTTTTAAAATAAGCCACGTACAAGTTGGACAACACACCACATACATATATAACGTTTTTAAGTGTATATTTTTTAACATCATTAATTCGTTTGAATACATAGAAGGGAATGTATAATGATACATTAGTTTTGTAAAGCCTCATATGACAGACAATATAAAGAGAGGTCGAGGAAATCAATAATTCACCGAAGTCCACCAAGTTTCTTCCTAATGAATTAAAAAATTAATTAAGGTAAAATTTCATTAAACTTGAATATCTATTTTCTTGTTCCCTATAAACCTAGATAGACAATCATTAGTTTTGGAAAACCTCATATGGCTTGACAATATAAAAAGAGGTGGAGGAAAGAAATAATTCACCAAAGTCCTCCAAGTTTCCTCCTAATGAATCAAAAAATTAATTAAGGTAAAATTTCATTAGACTTGAATATCAATTTTCTTGTTCCCTATGAACCAAGATAGACAATCATTAGTTTTGCAAACCTCATAGGGCTTGTCAATATAAAGAGAGGTGGAGGAAAGAAATAATTCACCGAAGTCCACCAAGTTTCTTCCTAATAAATCAAAAAATTAACTAAGGTAAAATTTCATTAGACTTGAATATCTATTTTCTTATTCTCTATAAACCTAGATAGACAATCATTAGTTTTGTAAAGAACCATATGGCTTGACTATATAAAGAGGGGTAGATTAAAGAAATAATTCACCAAAGTCCACCAAATTTCCTCCTAATGAATCAAAAAATTAATTAAGGTAAAATTTCATTAGACTTAAATATATATTTTCTGTTCCCTGTAAACCTAGAAAGACAATCATTATTTTTGTAAAGTCTCATAGGGCTTGACAATATAAAGAGAGGTAGATGAAAGAAATAATTCACCAAAGTCCACCAATTTTTCTCCTAATGATTCAAAAAATTAATTAAGGTAAAATTTCATTAGACATCAATATCTATTTTCTTGTTCCTTATAAACCTAGATAGAAAATCATTAGTTTTGTAAAACCTCATAGGGCTTGCCAATATAAAGAGAGGTGGATGAAAGAAATAATTAACCAAAACCAACCAAGTTTCCTCCTAATGAATTGAAAAATTAATTAAGGTAAAATTTCATTAGACTTGAATATCTATTTTTTTGTTCTCTATAAACCTAGATAGACAATCATTAGTTTTGTAAAGCACCATATGGCTTGACTATATAAAGAGGGGTAGATTAAAGAAATAATTCACCAAAGTCCACCAAATTTCCTCCTAATGAATCAAAAAACTAATTAAGGTAAAATTTCATTAAACTTGAATATCTATTTTCTTGTTCCCACTAAATCTAGGTAGATTATCAATAGTTTTGTAAAGCCTAATAGGGCTTGACAATATAAAGAGAAGTGGATGAAAAATAATTCACCAAAGTCCACCAATTTTCCTCCTAATGATTCAAAAAATTAATTAAGGTAAAATTTTCTTAAACTTTAATATTTATTTTCTTTTTCCCTATAAACCTAGATAGACAATCGTTAATTTTGTAAAAACCTCATAGGGCTTGACAATATAAAGAGAGGTGAAGGCAAGAAATAATTCACCAAAGTCAACCAAGTTTTCTCCTAATGATTCAAAAAATTAATTAAGGTAAAATTTCATTATACTTCAATATCTATTTTCTTGTTCCCTACAAACCTAGATAGAAAATCATTAGTTTTGTAAAGCCTCATAGGGCTTGACAATATAAAGAGAGGTGGAGGAAAGAAATAATTCACCAAAGTCCAACAATTTTCCTCCTAATGATTCAAAAAATTAATTAAGGTAATAAAATTTCATTAAACTTCAATATCTATTTTCCTGTTCCCTATAAACCTAGATAGACAATCGTTAGTTTTATAAAACCTCATAGAGCTTGACAATATAAAGAGAGGTGGAGGAAAAAAATAATTCACCAAAGTCAACCAAGTTTTCTCCTAATGAATCAAAAAATTAATTAAGGTTAAATTTCATTAGACTTGAATATCTATTTTCTTGTTCCCAGTAAACCTAGATAGACAATCATTAGTTTTGTAAAGCCTCATAGGGCTTGAAAATATAAAGAGATGTCGAGGAAATAAATAATTCACCAAAGTCCACTAAGTTTCTTCATAATGAATCAAAAAATTAATTAAGGCAAAATTTGATTAGACTTGAATATCTATTTTCTTGTTTCCTGTAAACCTAGATAGACAATCATTAGTTTTGTAAAGCCTTATAGGGCTTGACAATATGAATGGAGGTGGAGGAAAGAAATCATTAACCAAAGTCCACCAAGTTTCCTCCTAATGAATCAAAAGCTTAATTAAGTTAAAATTTCATTAGACTTGAATATCTCTTTTCTTGTTCCCTTTAAACCTAGATTAACAATCATTAGTTTTGTAAAGCCTCATAGGGCTTGACAATATAAAAAGAGGTGGATGAAAATAATTCACCAAAGTCCACCAAGTTACCTCCTCATGAATCAAAAAATTAATTAAGCTCAACAATGGCTACCACATATGTTTGCCTACTCACTTGTTTTATTTTCCTTGCAAGTAAGGCCTGGATATGCACGTGAAAGATTGGATTATCAATAATCGATCAGAAATGGGCTTTCAATTTGAGAATTTAAAAGCTAGAGGAAAATGAATGAACGTCCATGCATGCTATACCATCTATAAATAGGGAGTGATAAATTATCATTCAACAATGGCTACCTCATTTGTTTTGCTACTCGCTTGTTTTATTTTCTTTGCAAATAATGCCTGGATATGCACGTGAATGATTAGATTATCAACAATTGATCAGAACTGGGATTTTCAATTTGAGAATTTAAAATCTAGAGGAAAATGAATGAACGTCCATGCATTGTATACCATCTATAAATAGGAAGTGATAAATTATCACTCAACAATGGCAACCACATATGTTTGCCTACTCACTTGTTTTATTTTCTTTGCAAGTAATGTCTGGGTGTGCACGTGACTGATTAAATTATCAATAATTGATCGGAAATGGGCTTTTCAATTTGAGAATTTAAAAGCTAGAGGAAAACGAATGAACGTCCATGCATGTTATAACATCTATAAATAGGGAGTGATAAATTATCACTCAACAATGACTACCACATATGTTTGCCTACTCACTTGTTTTATTTTCTTTGCATGTAATGCCTGGGTAAGCATGTGAAGGATTGGATTATCAATAATTGATCGGAAATAGGCTTTTCAATTCGAGAATTTAAAAGCTAGAGGAAAATGAATGAACGTCCATGCATTGTATATCATCTCTAAATAGGGAGTGATAAATTATTACTCAACAATGGCAACCACATATGTTTGTCTACTCACTTGTTTTATTTTCTTTGCAAGTAATGCATGAGTATGCACGTGAATGATTGGATTATTAATAATTGATCAGAAATTGGCTTTTCAATTTGAGAATTTAAAAGCTAGAGGAAAACGAATAAACTTCCATGCATGCTATACCATCTATAAATAGAGAGTGATAAATTATCACTCAACAATGGCTACCACATATGTTTGCCTACTAACTTGTTTTATTTACTTTGCAAGTAATGCTTAGGTATGCACGTGAATGACTGGATTATCAATACTTGATCCGAAATGGGCTTTACAATTTGAGAATTTGGAAGCTAGAGGAAAACAAATGAACGTCCATGCATGTTATACCGTCTATAAATAGGGAGTGATAAATTATCACTCAACAATGTGTTTGCCTACTCATTTGTTTTATTTTCTTTGCAAGTAATGCATGAGTATGCACGTGAATGATTGGATTATCAATAATTGATCAGAAATTGGCTTTTCAATTTGAGAATTTAAAAGCTAGAGGAAAACGAATAAACGTCCATGCATGCTATACCATCTATAAATAGGGAGTGATAAATTATCACTCTACAATGGCTACCACATATGTTTGCCTACTCACTTGTTTTATTTTCTTTGCAAGTAATGTATGGGTATGCACGTGAATGATTGGATTATCAATAACTGATCGGAAATGAGCTTTTCAATTTGAGAATTTAAAAGCTAGAAGAAAACGAATGAACCTCTATGCATGCTATACCATCTATAAATAGGGAGTGATAAATTATCACTCAACAATGGATACAACATATGTTTTCCTACTCACTTTTTATTTTCTTTGCAAGTAATGTCTGGGTATACACGTGAATGATTGGATTATAAATAATTGATAAGAAATGGCTTTTCAATTTGAAAATTTAAAAGCTAGAGGAAAATGAATGAACGTCCATGCATGTTATACCATCCATAAATAAGGAGTGATAAATTATCACTCAACAATGGCTACCACTTATGTTTACCTACTCATTTTTTTTATTTTCTTTGCAAGTACTACCTGGGTATGCACGTGAATGATTGGATTATCAATAATTGATCAGAAATGAGCCTTTCAATTTGAAAATTAAAAGCTAGAGGAAAATGAATGAACGTCCATGCATGCTCTACCATCTATATATATGGAATGATAAATTATCACTAAACAATGTCTACTACATATGTTTGCCTATCCATTTGTTTTATTTTCTTTGCAAATAATGCCGGGGTATGCGCGTGAATGAATGGATTATCAATAATTGATCAGAAATGGTCTTTTCAATTTGAGAATTTATAAGCTAGAGGAAAACGAATGAACGTCCATGCATGCTCTACCATCTATAAATAGGGAGTGATAAATTATCACTCAACAATGGCTACCACATATGTTTTCCTTCTCACTTGTTTTTCTTTGCAAGTAATATCTAGGTATACACGTGAATGATTGGATTATCAATAATTCACCAGAAATGAGCTTTTCAATTTGAGAATTTAAAAGCAAGAGGAAAACGAATGAACGTCCATGCATGCTATACCATCTATAAATATGGAGTGTTAAATTATCACTCAACAATGGCTACCTCATTTGTTTGCCTACTCACTTGTTTTATTTTCATTGCAAGTAATGCTTAGGTATGCACGTGAATGATTCGATTATCAATATTTGATCAAAAATGGGCTTTTCTGTCACGCCCCGAAACTCGGGATTGACACTAGCGTTGTTTAACAATCACACAATCGAAACAACAAGCCTTTTGTAGCTCAGTATAAACCAAACCAGTTTATATATCATAATTTCAAATGAAATAACAATTGTCTTACAATACCGAAATTTCATAAAAACGACAAAGTTAAAGCGGAAACGTAAATTTGAATAACAATAATGAACTTTAAACTTAATCTAATTCTCGAACCATCACCATCCCCAAAATTGTTCGGCCTCTTCTTCCTCGATTTCCTCTTCGGGCCTATCTGAAAAGGGTTGTAAGGGGGGTGAGTATTTTGGAAATACTCAGTAAATGGGGGATATTGAATACCACATAACAATTTTATAACATTTTCGAAACATACATATAATTACAGCTTGCTTTTCATAAACGTCCGTAACATAACAACACTGCGATTTTTCACCTTTAAGATTTACTGACGTCAGTCCCTAAGCTTTAATCCTCTAAGGGGGCGAGGCCATAAAACGGTTCTATCCCACCGTTGAGGGCCATATGTTGGAATTCTACCTATTTTCAGGGAATCCTCACAGTGTCCACATAACGTACCAATTTTTTCGTAAAAACACATAGATGGGAGAGGAGCTCGACCGAATTTTTAAATAAAAAAAAACAAAAACTTCATATGCATAAAACCGAAATTTAAAACAGCCCACTTAGAATAATTATTGATGCTAAAAACGTGGTGGCTTGGCTTCGGGAATGGGTCGTTCCTTGCTCTACACTCGGCGGCACTTCGGCTTGAACTTTAGGCTAATTTCGGGACGATATTTGGGCAGAGTTTCGGCTAGGGAATGCTGAAAATTTCGAGATTTCGGCAAAGGGATTTTCAAAAATATGGGGTAGGGAATGCTAGGCTTAATGTGATATTTATAGGGGACAAGGGTGGAGCTTAATATGGTAGTCCAATCATGCCTAAAATTGGTTCAAATCTCTCAATTTTGACTCCCATATTCTTGCCATTATTTCGAAATTTAGCTACCTAAGTTGGGAGATTTATTCCCTAATCCTATGCTCTTGGAAATTTCGCAATTCATGTTGCTAGGTGGGAAGGGTTTGAGCAATCTTTGATGATTTGCTTCCAAGTAGCTAGGTATCTATCCAATACAATAATAAGTCCTATATCCTAGTGCAAAATTTCGAAATCTTGGGTTGTATCCCACCAAATCAGGCATTATTCAATTTCCTTAAGTCTTTGCCTTGCACAATCTCCCATGATCTTGAATTATTTCTCCTAAATATCAAAACTTACATGCACAAGTGTAAATATCATTGACTTGAATATTTCCAACAAATAATTCCCAAGGTGCATATCTTATTAATATACAAAAATCAAATCCTATAATTTCCGTACAATTATAATTGCATGGCAAAAAAAAATCAAATCTTACATCCCTTCCTCCTTATGGGAAGTTTCGTCCTCGAAACTGGAGTTGGCTTGGTCTCCAAATAGGTAGGGATAATCCTTTCGCATTTTCTCTTCCACTTCCCAAGTTACTTCTCGCTCAGTATGGTTAGACCACTGCACTTTGACGTAGGGAATGATGCGTCGTCTGAGGACTTGTTCCTTGGTGTCCACGATTCTGATAGGAACTTCTTCGTATTTCAGTCCTTCTCCCGAGTTTCCTTCGGTCAAAAGTGGTTCTACTTCTAAAACGTGACTTGGGTCTGGAATGTACCTCCTTAGTTGGAACACGTGGAACACGTTGTGGATTCTTGACATGTTTGGTGGCAGTACCAGCCTGCATGCTAGCGGGCCCACTTTTTTCAAGATTTCAAAGGGTCCAACATATCAAGGGTTCAGCTTCCCGACTTTACTGAATCTGACAACTCCTCTCATAGGAGAGACTTTCACATAAGCCTTCTCGCCCACATTGAATTCTACAGGCCTTCTTTTAAGGTCTGCCCAGTTCTTCTGTCGGTCTTGAGCTGCCTTGAGCTTTTCTCGGACAATTTTAACCTTGTCTACTGTCATCTGTACTAGCTCGGGTCCCACCACGGCCTTCTCTCCCACTTCATCCCAATAAAGTGGTGATCGACATTTCCTCCCATAAAGAGCTTCGTATGGAGCCATTCCAATAATGTTGTGATAGCTGTTGTTGTAAGCGAACTCAATTAAGGGCAAATGAGTGCTCCAGTTGCTACTGAATTCAAGAGCGCATGCTCGCAGCATATCTTCTAAGGTTTGGATGGTTCTCTCCGTTTGCCCATCGGTTTGAGGATGATAGGCCGTACTTAGGGTCACTTTCGTTCCCATGGCATCCTGAAAGCTCTTCCAAAAACGCGAGACGAACCTCGGATTTCTATCAGATAGAATGCTCACTGGCACTCCATGCAGTCTCACAATGTTGTCCATGTACAGTGAAGACAACTTGTCGAGATTGTAATTCATGCGGACGGATAAGAAGTGTGCAGTCTTCGTGAGTCTGTCCACGATCACCCATATACCGTTGTGGCTTTGCCTAGACTTTGGCAATCCTACCACAAAGTCCATGGAAATATGCCCCCATTTCCACTCGGGAATTTCCAGAGGTTGCAGTAATCCTCCAGGTCGCTGGTGTTCTGCTTTGACCTGCTGGCATACCTGACATCTGGAGACAAATTCAGCTACATCTCTTTTCATGCCATTCCACCAGAAATTATTCTTGAGATCCCTGTACATTTTCGTACTGCCTGGATGGACTGAAAATTTTGATTTGTGTGCCTCTGCCATTATCTCTTGGCGGAGGTTATCACTGTCGATCACACACAGTCTTCCTTTCATCCATAAGATTCCATTGTCATCGATATGATGATCTTGAGATTTTCCTTCTCTGACTTAATCCTTAAGTTTTATCAATATCAGGTCTCGATCTTGGTTTAACTTGACTGTCTCCTGCAGACATGGCTGGGCCGAGAGGGAAGCTAGAGTCACTTTGCTTGGGCCCTTCCGACTTAGCGCATCAGCCACTTTGTTTGCTTTACCTGGATTGTAACTTATGGTCAAGTCATAGTCCTTCAAAAGTTTGATCCATCGCCTTTGCCTCATATTAAGTTCCTTTTGGGTGAACAAGTACTTGAGGCTCTGATGGTCTGTGAAGATTTCACACTTAGCACCATAGAGATAGTACCTCCAAATTTTTAAGGCGAAGACAACCGCTGCCAGCTCCAAATCATGAGTAGGGTAGTTCTGCTCGTGCGGTTTCAACTGCCTTGATGCGTAGGCGATCACTCTTCCTTCTTGAATGAGTACGCATCCTAGACCATCCTTAGAGGCGTCACTGTAGATAGTGAAATCTTTATTCTCTGCGGGCAGGATCAAGACTGGTGTGGATGCGAGTTTATCTTTCAATGTCTGGAAACTGTTCTCACAATCCTCATTCAAGATGAATTTAGAATTCTTCTGTGTGAGTTTCGTCAGTGGCATGGCTATCGAGGAGAACCCTTCGACAAACTTCCGGTAGTAACCTGCCAGTCCAAGAAAGCTTCTGATATCGGTGGCGTTCTTAGGTTTTGTCCACTCTGTAAACGCCTCTACTTTCCTTGGATCCACTGACACTCCTGCTCTCGAGATTAAGTGTCCTAGAAATGACACACTCTTTAGCCAGAATTCACACTTGCTAAACTTAGCATAGAGCTTATTCTCTCTTAAGATTTGCAGAGCAAGGTGAAGGTGCTCTTCATGGCTCATCTCGTCAAGAGAATAGACGAGGATATCGTCGATAAATACCACTATGAACTGATCCAGGAACGGCTTGAATACCCTGTTCATCAGGTCCATAAATGCTGACGGTGTGTTGGTCAGACCAAAAGGCATCACTGTGAACTCATAATGCCCGTACCTAGTTCGAAAGGCTGTTTTAGGGATATCTTCAGCCCTGACCTTCAACTGGTGGTAACCTGTCCTCAGATCCAGTTTAGAAAAGACGGAGACTCCTTTAAGCTGATCAAACAGGTCGTCTATCCGAGGTAGAGGGTACATGTTCTTGATTGTGATCTTGTTCAATTCTCTGTAGTCGATGCACAATCTCATACTCCCGTCTTTCTTCTTCACGAAGAGTACTGGAACTCCCCATGGGGACACACTCGGTCGAATCTGCCTTTTATCTAGTAATTCTTGGAGTTGTTCCTTCAGCTCCTTGAGTTCGGCTGGTTCCATTCTGTAAGGTGCCTTAGAGATTGGTGCAGCACCGGGAACCAGATTGATCTCGAACTCTACTTCCCGGTTCGGGACCGTCCCCGAGAGTTCTTCTGGATAAACATCTGGGAACTCTCTCACTATCGGGATGTTCTCCAGTTTCAGCTCGACTTCTTCTTTTATTTCACTGACCATTGCTAGGTAGATGTCTTCTCCCGATTTCATGGCTCTCCAAGCTTGAGATGCGGACAGTAGCGATTTTCGTCCCTTGGATTTACCGTGAAACATGACTTCTTCCTGATTTGGGGTTATGAGTTTGACTCTCTTCCCCTTACAACCTACTATGGCATTGTTCTTGGCTAACCAATCCATCCCTAAGATGATGTCGAAATCGACCATGATCAACTGTATCAAGTCGGCACTAAAAGTCTGATTACTGATACTAATCTTACAATCTTTGTAAATTTCGTGAGTCTCAATGGCCCTACTTGTAGGTGTGGCTATTCGAAAGGGCTCATTTAGTCTCTCGGGCTTACATCCAAACTTCTTAGCAAATATCTTAGAAATAAAGGAATGTGTAGCACCACAGTCAAATAACGCATATGCAGGCACTTGCTGAATAAATATGGTACCTGACACGACATCGTTCGCATCGTCTGCCTCCTCTTGCGTGATGGAAAACACCCTGGCCTTCGGTTTGTTCTCCCGTGGCTTATTGGCATTCATCCCGGAGTTTGACCCGTCTCCTTTACCTGGTCCACTTGTCCTATTGGTGGCATCTGGACATTCTGCCATACGGTTTCCTGGTTTCCCGCATCCAAAGCAGACACCGTCGCTCTACGACACTCTCCCAGGTGTCATAAATGGCAAGTTGGGCAAGGCTTAATAGCTTGGTAGCTTGCGGCAGGTGTAGGCCCCTTAGATGGCCCACCGGACTGGTTAGGCTTCTTGAAAGTCTGACTTTCATGCGAGGACTGACTACCCATAGGCCTTTTGTTCTTAAATTCTTTCTCCCTGCGCTGGATATCAGTTTCAGCTCGGATAGCTGCGCCCATCAGGTCTGAAAAATTTGCAGGTTGGTAGACTGCTAGAGCTGATTGGATCCTGCTGTTCAACCCTTTCTTAAAGCGGTTCAATTTCAGAACTTCGTCCACCATGATTGCCGGAGCATAAGATCCTAAGGCGTTGAACTGTGTGGTGTATTCCACAACTGACATGCCTGGGGCTTGACTGAAATTTTCAATCTCACTCAGTTTCTGCAGTCTGACCTCGGCGGGATAATACTGTTTCAGGAAGGCTTCCTTAAAACGTTTTAACGTGATTGGTCCTGCAGCTGTCATGGATGGCGAGATTGCTTCCCACCACTTGCCTGCTCGATCTTCTAGGAAAGGCACTATCACGTCCATTTTCAGTGCATCCGGGACTTCCAACAGTCGCAACTGAGTCTCCACGTTTTTTAGCTAACTCTGGCTAACTTCAGGGTCGGCAGCGCCACTGAAAGTTGGACACCTGTTCTTGCGCAGTGACTCATAGTGGAACTTGACTCCGTCCTGCGGTGGAGGTGGTGGTGGTTGATTGGCGTTCGGGTTCACTAACCCTTGCAGTGTTGTCGCCACGATCGTGGCTATGGCCATTAAGTCTGCTTGATTAAGATTGAACCCAGGTGGTGGTCCGTTATCTCCTTCGTTGAAATTGTTGTTGTTAGCATAACGGGGGTTACGGTTTTGTCTTGGTGGTCTACCGGCCATTTCCTACAATTTAAACGCTTCTAAGAATTTGATGTGTATAATGACAGAATTGAATAATTAAGTTATGCTGGAACAACTGAGATTAATAAATAAACATAACTTTATTAATTTTTTGAATGTAGATGAACAACTGAATGCAAAAAATAGTACCGAAAGAAACAAATCGTACTGGCTGAAATAAAATAGCAACAATGGAAAGATAAACTCCTAGTAATAAGGGAAGGTAACTAAGAAACTCTAATGATCTATATCTCCATCTCCTATGGCAGCTATAGGCTCGTCGATCTCTATCGGCTCCTCCTCTTCCGGCTCCTCATCTGGCTCTTCCTCTTGAAGTATCTCCACCATATGAGTGAGCTGGGCGTTCTCTTCTGTGAGCTGTGCCACCTGTGCCTTAAGTCCCTGTACCTCTGCATCAGCCGCGTCCATCTCATCATTCCAATGTTGTTGATACTGCAGATGGTACTGTTTCTTCTGCTTTAGTTGGTCCTTCATAGCTTCCACCTGTTGGGTCAGACGTTGGCTTACATACGCGAGGCTGTTCATGGCCTCACACGAATTCTCCAGCCTCCTCTTGCCTTTGGCATTCTGCTGTTTCTCTTCCTCCAGCTCCTTGCAATAACATTCCGCATCCTCTCGTAACCTTCCATGTTGAGACTTGCACTGCTCTATGACATCTCTTAGGTCCATGTTATCACCCCTAACGAGTTCACCCTGATAGATAGACTGGTTAAGGCGCACCCGAATCTCCTCTTTCTCAGTGGCTAAAGTTTCGACCTCTCTCCTCCTCTCACTCAGTCTGGCTCTAAGTCTCCGAATCTGACGGGACTGATAGTGCAGGGCAAGCTCCTTCAAACGAATGGCAGCTTGGGCACGGGTGCGGGGTCGCATGGGAGTAGATGGAGCAATTTCCTGAAATCAAAAAAAATGGAAATGCTCAGAATCCGAAAGAGACAGTATATAACAAGGGACAATATGCAATATATATGAAATTTTCGAAAATTACATAAATATATTTTTTTTTCCAAAAATGAAAAGTTTGGGATTAGACATATGGGTTCGAGGCATATGTTGAGAGGATTCCAGAACAATCGACGGAATCGAATTCGGAATTTTCTAGGAGAAGTTATAGGGTCTACGAATATTTCCGAAAACGGCAAAAACGACGTTTCGGAGGCCTAAACGAAGGAATTTCGTGATTTCAGCCCCTACCTCATGACGAAGTGGTGAAAATCGCTCGTTGAGCCGTTTAGGATGGGATAGCATTGGCCGATTTTCAAAATCTCACCGAAAATATTTCCCGAAAAATTTCTTTCCCACCCGGATTATGAACCTGGCAGCTCTGATACCACTTAAATGTCACGCCCCGAAACTTGGGATTGACATCGGTGTTGTTTAACAATCACACAATCGATACAACAAGCCTTCTGTAGCACAGTATAAACCGAACCAGTTTATATATCATAATTTCAAATGAAATAACAATTGTCTTACAATACCGAAATTTCATAAAAACGACAGAGTTTAAGCGGAAACGTAAATTTGAATAACAATAATGAACTATAAACTTAATCTAATTCTCGAACCATCACCATCTCAAAAATTGTTCGAACTCTTCTTCCTCGATTTCCTCTTCGGGCCTATCTGGGTAGGGTTGTAAGGGGGGTGAGTATTTTGGAAATACTCAGTAAATTGGGGATATTGAACACCACATAACAATTTTATAACATTTTCGAAACATACATATAATTACAGCATGCTTTTCATAAACGTAACATCGTATCCGTAACATAACAATACTGCGATTTTTCACCTTTAACGGTTTACTGACGTCAGTCCCTAAGTTTTAATCCTCTAAGGAGGCAAGGCCATAAAACGGTTATATCCCACCGTTGAGGGCCATATGTTGGAATTCCACCCATTTTCAGGGAATCCTTACAGTGTCCACATAACGTACCAAATTTTTCGTAAAAACGCATAGACGGGAGACGGAGCTCGACCGAATTTTTAAATAAAACAAAAATAAAAACAAAAACTTCATATGCATAAAACCAAAATTTAAAACAGCCCACTTACAATAATTATTGATGCTAAAAACGTGGTGGCTTGGCTTCGGGAATGGGTCGTTCCTTGCTCTACACTCGGAGGCACTTCGGCTTGATCTTTAGGCTAATTTCGGGACGATATTTGGGCAGAGTTTCGGCTAGGGAATGCTGAAAATTTCGAGATTTCGGCAAAGGGATTTTCAAAAATATGGGGTAGGGAATGCTAGGCTTAATGTGATATTTATAGGGGAGAATGGTGGAGCTTAATATGGTAGTCCAATCATGCCTAAAATTGGTTCAAATCTCTCATTTTGACCCATATTCTTGCCATTATTTCGAAATTTAGCTACCTAAGTTGGGAGATTTATTCCCTAATCCTATGCTCTTGGAAATTTCGAAATTCATGTTGCTAGGTGGGAAGTGTTTGAGCAATCTTTGATGATTTGCTTCCAAGTAGCTAGGTATCTATCCAATACAATAATAAGTCCTATATCCTAGTGCAAAATTTCGAAATCTTGGGTTGTTTCCCACCAAATCAGGCATTATTCAATTTCCTTAAGTCTTTGCCTTGCACAATCTCCCATGGTCTTGAAATATTTCTCCTAAATATCAAAACTTACATGCACAAGTGTAAATATCATTGACTTGAATATTTCCAACAAATAATTCCCAAGGTGCATATCTTATTAATATACAAAAATCAAATCCTACAATTTCCTTACAATTATAATTGCATGGCAAAAAAAAATCGGATCTTACATTTCCAATTTGAAAATTTAAAAGCCAGAGAAAAAAGAATGAACATCCATGCATGCTACAACATCTATAAATTGGGAGTGATAAATTATCACTCAACAGTGGCTACCACATATGTTTTCCTACTCACTTGTTTTATTTTCTTAGCAAGTAATGCCTGAGTATTCACGTGAATGATTGGATTTTCAATAATTGATCAGAAATGGGCTTTTCAATTTGAGAATTTAAAAGCTAGAGAAAAACAAATAAACATCCATGCATGCTATACCATCTATAAATTGGGAGTGATAAATTATCACTCAACAGTGGCTACCACATATGTTTGCCTACTCACTTGTTTTATTTTCTTTGCAAGTAATGCCTGGGTATGCACGTGAATGATTGGATTAACAATAATTTATCAAAAATGGGCTTTTCAATTTGAGAATTTAAAAGCTAGAAGAAAACGAATAAACGTCCATGCATGATATACCATCAATAAATAGGGAGTGATAAATTATCACTCAACAATGGCTACCTTATATATTTGCATACTCACTTGTTTTATTTTCTTTGCAAGTAATGAATGTGTATGCCCGTGAATTATTGGATTATCAATAATTGATCGGAAATGAGCTTTTCAATTTGAGAATTTAAAAGCTAGAGGAAAACGAATGAACTTCTATGCATGCTATACCATCTATAAATAGGGAGTAATAAATTATCACTCAACATTGGCTACCACATATGTTTGCCTACTCAATTTTTTTATTTTCTTTGCAAGTAATGCCAGGGTATGCACGTGAGTGATTGGATTATCAATAATTGATCAGAAATGGACTTTTCAATTTGAGAATTTAAAAGCTAGAGGAAAACGATTGAACGTCCATGCATGCTATACCATCTATAAATAGGGAGTGGTAAATTATCACTCAACAATGGCTACCACATATGTTTTCCTACTCACTTGTTTTATTTTCTTTGCAAGTAATGTCTAGATATAAACGTGAATGATTGGATTATCAATAATTGATCAGAACTAAGCTTTTCAATTTGAGAATTTAAAAGCTAGAGGAAAACGAATGAACGTCCATGCATTCTATACCATCTATAAATAGGGAGGGATAAATTGTCACTCAACAATGGCTACCTCATATGTTTGCCTTCTTACTTGTTTTATTTTCTTTGCAAGTAACGCTTGGGTATGCGCGTGAATGATTGGATTATCAATAATTTATCAGAAAATGGCTTTTCAATTTGAGAATTTAAAAGCTAGAGGAAAATGAATAAACGTGCATGCATGCTATACCATCTATAAATAGGGAGTGATAAATTATCACTCAACAATGGCTACCACATATGTTTGCCTACTCACTTGTTTTATTTTCTTTGCAGGTAATGCTTGGGTATGCACGTGAATGATTGGATTATCAATAATTGATCAAAAATAGGATTTTCAATTTAAAATTTAAAAGCTAAAGGAAAACGAATGAACTTCCATGCATACTATACCATCTATAAATTGGGAGTGAGAAATTATCACTCAACAATGGCTACCACATATGTTTTCCTACTCACTTGTTTTATTTTCTTTGCAAGTAATGCTTAGGTATTCATGTGAATGATTGTATTATCAATAATTGATAAGAAATCGGCTTTTCAATTTGAGAATTTAAAAGCCAGAGAAAAACGAATGAACGTCTATTCATTTTATACCATCTATAAATAGGGAGTGATAAATTATCACTCAACAATGGCTACCACATATGTTTTCCAACTCACTTGTTTTATTTTCTTTGCAAGTAATGCCTAGGTATGCACGTGAATGATTGGATTATCAATAATTGATCAGACATGAGCTTTTCAATTTGAGAATTTAAAGGCTAGAGGAAAACGAATTAACGTCTATGCATGCTATACAATTTATAAATAGGGAATGATAAATTATCACTCAACAATGGCTACCACATATGTTTTCCTACTCACTTGCTTTATTTTCATTGCAAGTAATGCCTAGTTATGCACGTGAATGATTGGATTATCAATAATTGATTGGAAATATGCTTTTCAATTTGATAATTTAAAACCTAGGGAAAAACGAATGAACGTCCATGTATGCTCTATGTCTATAAATTGGGAATGATAAATTATCACTCAACAATGGCTACCACATATGTTTGCTTACTCACTTTTTTTATATTCTTTCCAAGTAATGCCTGAGTATTCACGTGAATGATTGTATTATCAATAATTGATCGGAAATGGGCTTCTAAATTTGATAATTTCAAAGCTAGAGGAAAACGAATGAACGTCCATGCATGCTATACCATCTATAAGTAGAGAGTGATAAATTATCACTCAACAATGGCTACCACATATGTTTGCCTACTCACTTGTTTTTTTGTCTTGGCAAGTAATGCTTGGGTAAGCACGTAAATGATTGGATTATCAATAATTGATCAGAAATGTGCTTTTCAATTTGAGAATTTAAAAGTTAGAGGAAAATGAAAGAACGTCCATGCATGTTATACCATCTATAAATAGGGAATGATAAATTATCACTCAACAATGGCTACAACGTATGTTTGCCTACTCACTTGTTTTATTTTCTTTGCAGTAATGCCTAGGTTTTCAATTGAGAAATTAAAAGCCAAAGGAAAACGAATGAACGTCTATTCATGCTATACCATTTATAAATAGGGAGTGATAAATTCTCACTCAACAATGGCTATCACATATGTTTGCCTACTCACATTTTTTATTTTCTTTGCAAGTAATTCCTAGGTATGCACGTGAATGATTGGAGTATCAATAATTGATCAAAAATGGGATTTTCAATTTAAGAATTTAAAAGCTAGAGGAAAACGAATGAACGTCCATGCATGCTATACCATCTATAAATAAGGAGTCATAAATATCATTCAACAATGGCTACCACTTATGTTTGCCTACTCACTTGTTTTATTTTCTTTTTAAGTAGTGCCTGGGTATGCACCTGAATGATTGGATTATCAATAATTGATCAGAAATTGGCTTTTCATTATGAATATTTAAAAGCTAGAGGAAAACGAATGAACGTCATGCATGCTATACCATCTATAAATAGGGAGTGATAAATTATCACTCAACAATAGCTACCAAATATGTTTGCCTACTAACTTTTTTTATTTTCTTTGCAAGTTATGCCTGGGTATGCACGTGAGTGATTAGATTATCAATAATTGATCAGAAATGGGCTTTTCAATTTGAAATTTAAAATCTGGAGGAAAACGATTGAACGTCCATGCATGCTATACCATCTATAAATAGGTGTGATAAATTATCATTCAACAATGGCTACTACATATGTTTTCTTACTCACTTGTTTTATTTTCTTTGCAAGTAATGTCTAGGTATACACGTGAATGATTGGATTATCAATAATTTATCAGAAATGAGCTTTTCAATTTGAGAATTTAAAAGCTAGAGGAAAACGAATAAACGTCCTTGCATGCTATAACTTCTATAAATAGGGAGTGATAAATTATCACTCTACAATGGCTACCACATATGTTTGCCTACTCACTTTTTTTATTTTCTTTGCAAGTAATGTCTGGGTATGCACGTGAGTGATTGGATTATCAATAATTGATCAGAAATGGGCTTTTCAATTTGAAAATTTAAAAGCTAGAGGAAAACGATTGAACGTCCATGCATGTTATACCATCTATAAATAGGGAGTGCTAAATTATCACTAAAAAATGGCTACCACTTATGTTTGTTTACTCACTTGTTTTATTTTCTTTTTAAGTAGTGCCTGGTTATGCACCTGAATGATTGGATTATCAATAATTGATCAGTAATTGGCTTTTCATTATGAGAATTTAAAAGCTAGCGGAAAAAGAATGAACGTCCATGCATGTTATACCATCCATTAATAGGGAGTGATAAATTATCACTCAACAATAGCTACCACATATTTTTGCCTACTCATTTGTTTCTTTGCAAGTAATGCCTGGTTAAGCACGTAAATGATTGGATTATTAATAATTGATCAGAAATGGACTTTTCAATTTGAGAATTTAAAAGCTAGAGGAAAATAAAAGAACGTCCATGCCTGTTATACCATCTCTAAATAGGGAGTGATAAATTATCACTCAACATTGGCTACCAAGTATCTTTGCCTACTCATATTATTTTTATTTTCATTGCAAGTAATGCATCGGTATGCACGTGAATGATTGGATTATCAATATTTGATCCGAAATGGGCTTTTCAATTTGAGAATTTGAAAGCTAGAGAAAAACGAATTAACGTTCATGCATGATATACTGTCTATAAATAGGGAGTGATAAATAATCACTCAACAATGGCTACCACAAAATTTTGCCTACTCACTTGTTTTATTTTCTTTGCAAGTAATGCCTAGGTATGCACGAAAATGATTAGATTATCAATATTTGATCCGAAATAAGCTTTTCAATTTGAGAATTTAAAAGCTATAGAAAAATGAATAAACGTCCATGCATGCTATACTATCTCTAAATAGGGAGTGATAAATTATTACTCAACAATGGCTACCACATATGTTTGCCTACTCACTTTTTTTATTTTCTTTGCAAGTAATGCCTAGGTATGCACGTGAAGAATTGGATTATAAATAATTGATCAGAAATGGGCTTTTCAATTTGAGAATTTAAAAGCTAGAGGAAAACGAATGAACGTCCATGCATGATGTACCATCTATAAATAGGGAGTGATAAATTATCACTCAACAATGACTACCACATATATTTGCCTACTCACTCGTTTTATTTTCTTTGTAAGTAATGCCTGGGTATGCACGTGAGTGATTGGATTATCAATAATTGATCAAAAATGGGATTTTCAATTTGAGAATTTAAAATCTAGAGGAAAACGAATGAACGTCCATGCATGTTATACTATCTAAATATAGGGAGTGATAAATTTTCACTCAACAATGGCTACCACATAAGTTTGCCTACTCACTTGTTTTATTTTCTTTGCAAGTAATGCCTGGGTATGCACGTGAATGATTGGATTATCAATAATTGATCGGAAATGGGCTTTTGAGTTTGAGAATTTAAAAGCTAGAGAAAAACGAATGAACATACATGCATGCTATACCATCTATAAATAGGGAGTGATAAATTATCACTCAACAACGGCTACCACATATGTTAGCCTACTCATTTGTTATGCACTTGAATGATTTGATTATCAATAATTGATCGGAAATGGGCTTTTCAATTTGAGAATTTAAAACCTAGAGAAAAACGAATGAAAGTCCATGCAAGCCCTACCATATAAATTGGCAGTGATAAATTATCACTCAACAATGGCTACCACATATGTTTGCCTGCACACTTTTTTTACTTTCTTTGCAAGTAATGCCTGGTTATGCACGTGAATGATTGAATTATCAATAATTGATCAGAAATAGGCTTGTCAATTTGAGAATTTAAAAGATCGAGGAAAAAGAATGAACATCCATGCATGCTATACCATCTATAAATAGAGAATGATAAATTATCACTCCACAATGGCTACCACATATGTTTGCCTACACACTTGTTTTTTATTTGCAATTAATGCCTAGGTAAACACGTGAATGATTGGATTACTAATAATTTATCAGAAATGGGCTTTTCAATTTGAGAATTTAAAAGCTAGAGAAAAATGAAAGAACGTCCATGCATGTATACCATCTATAAATAGGGAGTGATAAATTATCACTCAACAATGTCTACCATATATGTTTGCCTACTCATTTTTTTTATTTTCTTTTTAAGTAATGTTTGGGTATGCACGTGAATGATTGTATTAGCAATAATTGATTAGAAATAGGATTTTCAATTTGAGAATTTAAAAGCTTGATGAAAACGAATAAACTTCTATGCGTGCTCTACCATCTTTAAATAGGGAGTGATAAATTGTCACTCAACAATGGCTACCACATATGTTTGCCTACTCATTTGTTTTATTTTCTTTGCAAGTAATGCATAGGTATGCACATGAATGATTGGATTATCAATAATTGATCCGAAATGAACTTTTCAATTTGAGAATTTAAAAGTTAGAAGAAAACGAATGAACGTCCATGCATGCTATACTATCTATAAATAGGTAGTTATAAATTATCACTAAACAATGGCTACCACATATGTTTGCTTACTCACTTGTTTTATTTTCTTTGCATGTAATGCCTGGGTATGCACGTGAATGATTGGATTATTATTAATTCATCAGAAATGGGCTTTTAAATTTGAGAATTTAAAAGCTAGAGGAAAACGAATGAACGTCCATGCATGCTATGCCATCTATAAAGAGGGAGTGATAAATTATCACTCAACAATGACTACAACATATGTTTGCCTACTCACTTGTTTTATTTTCTTTGCAAGTAATGCCGGGGTATGCACGTGAATGATTGGATTATCAATAATTGATCAGAAATGAGCTTTTCAATTTGAGAATTTAAAAGCAAGAGGAAAAAAAATAAGCGTCTATGCATGCTATACCATTTATAAATAGGGAGTGATAAATTATCACTCAACAATGGCTACCACATATGTTTGCTTACTCACTTTCTTTAATATTCTTTGCAAGTAATGCCTAATTATGCACGTGAATGATTGGATTATCAATAATTGATCAGAAATGAGCATTTCAATTTGAGAATTTAAAAGATAGAGGAAAACGAATGAACGTCTATGCATGCTATACCATCTATAAATAGGGATTGATAAATTATCACTCAACAATGGCTAATACTTATGTTTGCCTACTAACTTGTTTTATTTTCTTTTTAAGTAGCGCCTGGGTATGCACGTGAATGATTGGATTATCAATAATTGATCGGAAATGGGTTTTTCAATTTGAAATTTTAAGAGCTAGAGGAAAATGAATGAACGTCCATGCATTCTCTACCATATATATATAGGGAATGATAAATTATCACTCAACAATGGCTGCCACATATGTTTGTCTACTCACTTGTTTTATTTTCTTTGCAAGTAATGTCTGGGTATGCACGTGAATGATTGGATTATCAATAATTGATCGGAAATGGGCTTTTCAATTTGAGAATTTAAAAGATAGAGGAAAACGAATAAACGTCTATACGTGCTCTACCATCTTTAAATAGGGAGTAATAAATTATCACTCAATAATGGCTACCACTTATGTTTGCCTACTCACTGGTTTTATTTTATTTGCAAGTAATGCCTAGGTATGAACTTGAATGATTGGATTATCAATACTTGATCCGAACTGGGCTTTTCGATTTGAGAATTTAAAATCTAGAGGAAAACGAATGAACGTCCATGCATGCTATACCATCTATAAACAGGGAGTGATAAATTATCACTCAACAATGGCTACCACATTTGTTTGCCTACTCACTTGTTTTATTTTCTTTGCAAGTAATGTCTGGGTATGCACGTGAATGATTGGATTGTCAATAATTGATCAGAAATGGGCTTTTCAATTTGAGAATTTAAAAGATAGAGGAAAACGAAAGAAGGTCCATGCATGATATACCTGTAACGTCCGAAAAATCAGTCAACATAAACCAAATTCATGCAAAACTATTTTAATTGCTTAATTGGTTTATTCAATTGTTTTTAGATGCTTGCATGATTTTTATAATATGATTAAAAGTATGATTGCATGATTAAATGATAATACGACACGATTTCATGAAATTAAGGATTTTACCCGAATATTCGATAATAGGCAGGGAAAAGGAGACCGAGGACGACCAAGACAAGAATATTTATTTATTTTTAATAATGGCAAGGCTTTCTAATTTGATTTAAAAATAATTTAATTTTCCTAAAAATGCTGGAGTTCGAATTATTTTACGTGTCGAGCTCGATGTTTCCCGGGAAGCCGGTTTTGGGCAAACAAGGAGTTTTAAAAGATCAAAAATATTATTTTATGAAAACTTATTTTATAAAATTTTATTATTTAATTAATTAAGTGTTATTGGGCTCAATTTAATTAATTTAAGTAGGCCCAATTATCCTTAATCATGCAAGCCCAAAACCAAAACATATTTAACTTGTAAATTAAATTATAAATAAGACTCCTACGTCTTTTATCACCACAACTCCTTCATCAATCAGCCGTGCAACACCTCACACACACACATACAATTTTCAAATTTAAGGGAAGGAGAAAAGGCTTGGAGTTTTCGTCTTCCGGTCGTCCAACTTCGCACCCTCGCCGAAGATCGAAAAATCGAGCGTTATAAACGCAAAGGCACGTTTAAACCCTTTCAAACAATCTACAAATCATAATACGTGTGTTTTAATTTATTATACATGAAAAATACATGGGTTCGATTATTTTACGGTACGTTGCGTATTTTCAAAGTTTTAACGATTTCGCGCTTATTTGAAAAATGTTTTGAAATCCGACGGATGCGCTGCCAAAACATGATAAAATATGAAAGTTTATAGCCAAACTTGACAAAATAATTGAGGATTCAGAAGCTGGAACCGTAGAAATTATTTCAGAAATAGCCGTGAGTTTTTGGAGTTTATTGTGCATGCTATGGTTCAAGGGGCTCGATGGTTTTGCATGGGGCGTGGGGGCTGGCCAGGGCAGGTTGGGGGCTTGTCCAGGGTCAGGTTCGAAGGCTACGTAGGGTCCTAGGGAGGCTAGGGTTCGAGCTTGGGGCTGGGGAAGGAGTCCACGCTGGTTGGAGCTCTTCTCGAGGGAGTTCTGGTGTGGCCGAGAATTCTAGGGGCTGTGGCTCGGTTTGGGCTGGGATAGGAGGTTCATCAGGGTCCTAGGATGATGGGCAGGGGTCGGGCTAGGGGCTGGAGTGTTGGGCTCGCTGCCGGTTGAACAAAACGTGAGGAAGCGCAAGGCAGCAAAGGAACGCGCGCAGGTTGTCTTCCTGATTCAGAAGCTTCGTGCGTGGGTTCCAGGGTAAGGGCTGGTCTGGGTCGAGTCTGGGCGTGGTCCAGGGAGGGTTAGGGTGTGTTGGGCTCGGTGGTGGCTCAGCTGGAAGAGTCCTAGGCTAACTAGGAGTCCTAATGTTCCTACGATACTCACGCACACACGCATGCATAGTGGGTCTCGGTTCCAGGAGTGATTGAGCGAGCTAGGGTCTTGTTCTTGGGGCTGGGCTTGGTCATGAGGGTCCCTAGATGGGTTGGCTCGGGTTTGGCTCAAGGTGGCTCGGACGTGGCTCGAGTATTTTGGGAGATGGCTCGGGTGGTTCGTTTAGGTGTCATATTTCGAATTTAAGAACAAAAAAATTGAATCCATGGGTCTCCGGGGGTGGCTCATGACTTGGAATGGTAGAATAAATACTAAAAATGTTATGCTTAAAATTTGGGATCAAAATAATGAGTTTTGGAATTTTCCGGGATTTAATCGCCGCACGAAACGTTAATTAACGAATTAATTGAAACACCTAGTTTTAAGCAGAATAAAATTATGAAAAATTAGGTTTAAGCTTAAATAGTTATTAAAAGTCTAAGTTTTTAAATTGAGAATTTTATATTAAGGTTTGGTTTAATTCGTGATTAAAATGCGTTAATATGTCCTATTTAAATATTAATTCAAAAGTCGTCGATTTGTGCCAAATAAAAATATGAGAAAATTCATATAAACTTAAATAATTATTTATAATAATCTCATGTCATTAAAAGTGAGAAAAAGATAAATTCGAGAATTTTTATGTCCAGTGGCAAAACGGTCTTTTTACACTTAGGAAAATACGAAAACGCTTGGCAGCGTCCCGAAGGATCATAACAAATGTTAAAAGATATTATGTGATTTAAAATGATAATTTTGATGATAATATGTATTTTTACGATTTATTGTAAAGCTGTGCAATTTTTACAGTTTAAAATGCTATTTTTGGAAAGATGTCTTATTATATGATTTTTAAAGAAAATGAAAAATATTTTGAGGGATGTGAATTAGGGATGGCAATTTCCTCCGAACCCGTTGGAGGATCCGATACCCGACCCGAATAGAAGAGGATATGGAGGGATTTTTAGACCCGATTAAATAATTGGGTAATCGGGTATGGGGATTTTCGGGTTCGGGTATGGAGGCGGGTTTGATATAATCCGACCCACACCCGACCCGAATACCCGTTTAAATTAATATATATAAATATATATAAAGATATATATGTATGTATATATATATATATATAGTAATTATATTTATTTATATTAAAGATTCATATTCTCAAATCCAAGTAAATCGGTACTTTTTCTTTTCTCTTCCCTTTCACTTTCACTTTTACGTTTCAAGGTTTTACCACTCTTTTATTTTGCATTCAATTTCTCATCTTCTCCACTGGTAAGTTTATTCTATGTTTAACTTCAAAAATTGAAAAATACTTTATTTCTTGATTATGGTTCATTGTATTCCTTTTTCGTTTGCATATTTCCCAATTTATTTAGGGTTTTTTTAACCAATTAATTTTGGAGTTTGGAATGTATGTGACTTTGTTTTTTTATTGGTTTTGGTTTTGGTTTTTGGGAGTTTGGAATGTACGTGATTGGTATACAAGTAATACCTAGGTATACACGTGAATGATTGAATTATCAATATTTGATCAAAAATGGGCTTTTCAATTGAGAAATTAAAAGCAAAAGGAAAACGAATGAACGTCTATTCATGTTATACCATTTATAAATAGGGGGTGATAAATTCTCACTCAACAATGGCTACCACATATGTCAGCCTACTCACATTTTTTATTTTCTTTGCAAGTAATTCCTGGGTATGCACGTGAATGATTGGAGTATCAATAATTGATCAGAAATAAGCTTCAATTTGAAAATTTAAAAGCTATATGAAAACGAATGAACGTCTATGCATGCTATACCATCTATATATAGGGAGTGATAAATTATCACTTAACCATGGATACCACATATATTTTTCTACTCACTTGTTTTATTTTCTTTGCAAGTAATGCATGTATATGCACGTGAATGATTGGATTATCAATTGTTGATAAGCAATGGGCTTTTCCATTTGATAATTTAAAAGCTAGAGGAAAAGAATGAACGTCCATGCTTGCTCTATCTTCTCTATATAGGGACTGATAAATTATCACTCAACAATGGCTATCACATATGTTTGTCTACTCTCTTGTTTTATTTTCTTTGCAAGTAATGCCTGGATATGCACGTGAATGATTGGATTATGAATAATTGATTAGAAATTATCTTTTCAATTTGAGAATTTAAAATCTAGAGGAAAACGAATGAACGTCTATGCATGCTATACTATCTATATATAGGGAGTTATAAATTACTACTCCACAATGGCTACCACATATGTTTGGCTACTCACTTGTTTTATTTTCTTTGCAAGTAATGCCTAGGTATGCACGTGAATGATTGGATTATCATTAATTGAAAAACAATGGGCTTTTCAATTTGAGAATTTAAAAGCTAGAGGAAAATGAATAAACGTCCTTGCATTCTCTGCCATAAATATAGGGACTGATAAATTATCACTCAACAATGGCTACCACATATGTTTGTCTACTCACTTGTTTTATTTCTTTTGCAAATAATGCCTGGGTATGCACGTGAATGATTGGATTATCAATAATTGATCGGAAATGAGCTTTTTAATTTGAGAATCTAAAAGCTAGAGGAAAACGAATGAACGTCCATGCATGCTATACCATCTATAAATTGGGAGTGATACATTATCACTCAACAATGGCTACCACATATGTTTGCCTACTCACTTGTTTTATTTTCTTGGCAAATAATGCTTGGATATGCACATGAATGATTGGATTATCAATAATTGATCAGAAATGAGCATTTCAATTTGAGAATTAAATTGCTAGAGAAAAATGAATGAACGTCCATGCATGTTATACCATCTATAAATAGGGAGTGATAAATTATCACTCAACAATGGCTACCACGTATGTTTGCCTACTCACTTGTTTTATTTTCTTTGCCGTAATGCCTGAGTAAGCACGTGAATGATTGTATCATCAATAATTGATCGGAAATGAGCTTTTCAATTTGAGAATTTAAAAGCAAGAGAAAACCAATGAACGTCCATGCATTGTATACCATCTATAAATAGGGAGTGAAAAATTATCACTCAACAATGGCTACCACATATGTTTGCCTAATCACTTGTTTTATTTTCATTGCAAGTAATGCCTGGGTATGCACTTGAATGATTAGATTATCAATAATTTATCGGAAATGGGCTTTTCAATTTGAGATTTTAAAAGATAGAGAAAAACGAATGAACGTCCATGCCTGCTATACAATCCATAAATAGGAAGTGATAAATTATCACTCAACAATGGCTACCACTTATATTTTCCTACTCACTTGTTTTATTTTCTTTTCAAGTAATACCTGTGTATTCACGTGAATGCTTGGATTATCAATAATTGATCAGAAATGGGCTTTTCAATTTGAGAATTTAAAAGCTAGAGGAAAACGAATGAACGTCCATGCATGCTATACCATCTTTAAATAGGTAGTGATAAATTATCACTCAACAATGGCTACTACATATGTTTGCCTACTCACTTGTTTTATTTTATTTGCAAGTAATGCCTGGCTATGCACGTGAATGATTGGACTATCAATAATTGATAAAAAATGGGCTTTTCAATTTGAGAATTTAAAAACTAAAGGAATACAAATGAACGTCCATGCATGTTATTTCATCTATAAATAGGGAGTGATAAATTATAACTCAACAAGGGCTACCACATATATTTGCCTACTCACTTGTTTTATTTTCTTTGCAAGCAATGCCTTGGTATGCACGTGAATGATTGGATTATAAATAATTGATCAAAAATGGGCTTTTAAATTTGAGAATTTAAAAACTTGAGGAAAACGAATGAACGTCCATGCATGCTATTATATCCATAAATATGGACTGATAAATTATCACTCAACAATGGCTACCACATATATTTGCCTAATCACTTGTTTTATTTTCTTTGCAATTAATTCATGTGTATGCACTTGAATGATTGGATTATCAATAATTGAATAGAAATGGGCTTTTCAATTTGAGAATTTAAAAGTTAGAGGAAAACAAATGAACGTCCATGCATGTTATTCTATCTATAAATTAGGAGTGAAAAATTATCACTCAACAATGGCTACTATATAAGTTTTCCTACTCACTTGTTTTATTTCCTTTGCAAGTAGTGACTAGGTATGTACGTGAATTATTGGATTATCAATAATTGATCAAAAATGGGCATTTCAATTTGAGAATTTAAAAGCTAGAGGAAAACTAATGAACTTCCAAGCTTTATCTCGACTATTATATACGATAATTCTGTAGCAGGGGAGCTTCTTTGTAATTGTTGCTTTCAGGGGAGGAGGCCTTTAGGCGCCCCCCCCCCCCCCCCCCCCCCCCCAACCCGATTGCGAGCCTTTATATATAGGGAATGATAAATTGTCACTCAACAATGGCTACCACATATGTTTGCCTACTCACTTGTTTTATTTTATTTGCCAGTAATGCTTGGGCATGCACGTGAATGATTGGACTATCAATAATTGATCAGAAATGAGCTTTTCAATTTGAGAATATAAAAACTAGAGGAATACGAATGAATTTTCATGCATGTTATACCATCTATAAATATGGAGTGATAAATTATCACTCAACATTGGCTACCACATATATTTGCCTACTCACTTTTTTTATTTTCTTTGCAAGCAATGCCGGGGTATGCACGTGAATGATTGGATTATAAATAATTGATAAGAAATGGGCTTTTAAATTTGAGAATTTAAAAGCCAGAGGAAAAATAATGAACGCCCATGCATGCTATTCCATCTATAAATAGGGAGTGATAAATTATCACTCAACAATGGCTACCACATATATTTGCATAATCACTTGTTTTATTATTTTTGCAAGTAGTGCCTAATATGCAAGTGAATGATTGGATTATCAATAATTGATCGGAAATGAGCTTTTCGATTTGAGAATTTAAAAGCTTGAAGAAAACAAATGAACGTCCACGCATGCTATACCATCTATAAATAGGGAGTGATAATTTCAACAATGGCTACAACAAATGTTTGCCTACTCACTTGTTTTATTTTCTTTGCAAGTAATGCTTGGGTATGCACGTGAATGATTGGATTATCAATAATTGATCAGAAATTGACTTTTCAATTTGAGAATTTAAAAGCTAGAAGTAAACAAATGAATGTCCCTGTATGTTATACCATCTATAAATAGAGATTGATAAATTATCATTCAACTATGACTACCACGTATGTTTTCCTACTCACTTGTTTTATTTTCTTTGCAAGTAATGTCGGGGTACACACGTGAATGATTGGATTGTCAATAATTGATCAGAAATGGGCTTTTCAATTTCAGAATTTAAAAGCTAGAAAAAAACGAATGAACGTCTATGCATGCTATACCATCTATAAATAGGGAATGATAAATTATCACTCAACAATGGCCACCGCATATGTTTGCCTACTCACTTATTTTATTTTCTTTGCAAGTAGTGCTTGGGTATGCACGTGAATGCTTGGATGATCAATAATTGATCAGAAATTGGCTTTTGAATTTGATAATTTAAAAGCAAGAAGAAAACGAATGAACGTCCATGCATGCTATTCTATCTATAAATAGGGAGTGATAAATTATTACTCAACAATAGCTACAACATATGTTTGTCTACTCACATGTTTTATTTTCTTTGCAAGTAATGACTGGGTATGCACATGAATGATTGGATTATCAATAATTGATCAGAAATGGACTTTTCAATTTGAGAATTTAAAAGCTAGAGTTAAACGAATGAACGTCCACGCAAGTTATACCATCTATAAATAGGGACTGATAAATTATCACCCAACTATGACTACCACGTATGTTTTCCTACTCACTTGTTTTATTTTCTTTGCAAGTAATGTCGGGGTACACACGTGAATGATTGGATTATCAATAATTGATCAGAAATGGGCTTTTCAGTTTGAGAATTTAAAAGCTAAAGGAAAACGAATGAACGTCTATGCATGCTATACTATCTATAAATAGGGAGTGATAAATTATCACCCAACAATAGCTACCACATATGTTTGCCTACTCACTTGTTTTATTTTCTTTGCAAGTAATGCCTGGTTATGTACATGAATGATTGGATTACAAATAATTGATCAGGAATGGGCTTTTCAATTTGAGAATTTAAAAGCTAGAGGAAAACGAATGAACGTCCATGCATGCTATACCATCTATAAATAGGGAGTGATAAATTTTCACTCAACAATGGCTATCATATATGTTTGCCTAATCACTTGTTTATTTTATTTGAAAGTAATGCTTAGGTATGCACGTGAATGATTGGATTATCAATAATTGATCAGAAATAGGCTTTTCAATTTGAAAATTTAAAAACTAGAGGAAAACCTAATTAACGTCTATGCATGTTATACCATCTATAAATAGGGAGTTATAAATTATCAGTCAACAATGGCTACTACATATATTTGCCTATTCACTTGTTTTATTTTCTTTGCAAGTAATTCTTGGATATGCACGTGAACGATTGGATTATAAATAATTGATCAGAAATGGGCTTTCAATTTGAGAATTTAAACGCTAGAGGAAAACGAATGAACGTCTATGCATACTATACCATCTACAAATAGGGAGTGATAAACTATCACTCAACAATGGCTACCACATATGTTTGCCTACGACTTTGTTTTATTTTCTTTGCAAGTAGTGCCTGGATATGCTCGTGAATGATTGGATTATCAATAATTGATCAGAAATGATCTTTTCAATTTGAGAATTTAAAAGCCAGAGGAAAACGAATGAACGTCCAAGCTTTATCTCGACTACTATATACGATAATTCGGTAGCAGAGGAGCTTCTTTGTAATTCTTGTTTTGATGGTAGGAGGCCTTAATGGCCCCCGCCCCCACCCCCCCGATTGCGAGCATTTATATATAGGGAATGATAAATTATCACTCAACAATGGCTACCACATATATTTGCCTACTCTTTTATTTTATTTTATTTGCAAGTAATGCTTGGGTATGCACGTGAATGATTGGATTATCAATAATTGATCAGAAATGGGCTTTTTAATTTGAGAATTTAAAAACTAGAGGAAAACGAATGAATGTCCATGCATGTTATACCATCTATAAATAGGGAGTGATAAACTATCACTCAACAATGGCTACCACATATATTTGCCTGCTCACTTTTTTTATTTTCTTAGCTATTACTGTCTGGGTATGCACGTGAATGATTGGATTATCAATAATTGATCCGAATAGAATTTCTAATTTGAGAATTTAAAAGCTAGAGGTAAACGAATGAACATTCATGCATTCTATTCTATCTATAAATTGGGAGTGATAAATTATCACTCAACAATGGCTCCACATATATTTGCCTACTCACTTGTTTTATTTTCTTTGCAAGTAATGCATGGGTATGCACGTGAATGATTGTATTATCAATAATTGATCAGAAATGGGCTTTTCAATTTGAGAATTTAAAAGATAGAGGAAAACGAATAAACGTATATGCATGTTATACCATCTATAAATAGGGAGTGATAATTTATCACTCAACAATGGCTTCCACATTTGTTTGCCTGCTCACTTGTTTTATTTTCTTTGCATGTAATGCCTATGTATACACGTGAATGATTGGATTATCAATAATTGATCAGAAATGGGCATTTCAATTTGAGAATTTAAAAGCTGGAAAAAAACGAATGAACATCCATACATGCTATACCATCTATAAATAGGGAGTGATAAATTATCACTCAACAATGGCTACCACATATGTTTTCCTACTCACTTGTTTTATTTTCTTTGCAAGTAGT
The DNA here is from genome assembly GCF_025594145.1 of Primulina tabacum. NCBI lineage: Eukaryota > Viridiplantae > Streptophyta > Magnoliopsida > Lamiales > Gesneriaceae > Primulina > Primulina tabacum. The sequence goes on along the minus strand of NC_134558.1, from coordinate 25,035,418 downwards.
GCCTGGGTATGCACGTGAATGATTGGATTATAAATAATTTATCAGAAATTGGCTTTTCAATCTGAGAATTTAAAAGCTATAGGAAAACGAATTAACGTTCAAGCATTATCTCGACTAATATGTACAATAATTCGGTAGCAGGGGAGCTTCCTTGTAATTGTTGCTTTGAGGGGAGGTCACGTGATTGGATTGTCAAAAATTGATCAGAAATGGGCTTTTCAATTTGAGAATTTAAAAACTAGAGGAAAACGAATGAACGTCCATGCATGCTATTCCATCTATAAATAGGGAGTGATAAAGTATCACTCAACAATGGCAATCACATATGTTTGCCTACTCACTTGTTTTATTTTCTTTGCAAGTAATGCCTAGGTATGCACGTGAATGATTTAATTATCAATAATTGATCAAAAATGGGCTTTTCAATTTGAGAATTTAAAAGTTCGAGTAAAACGAATGAACGTCCATGCATGCTCTACCATAAATATATAGGGAATGATAAATTATCACTCAACAATGACTACCACATATGTTTGCCTACTCACTTGTTTTATTTTCTTTGCAAGTAGTGCCTGGGTATGCACGTGTATGATTAGATTATCAATAATTGATCGGAAATGGGCTTTTCAATTTGAGAATTTAAAAGCTAGAGGAAAACGAATGAACGTTCATGCATGCCATACCAATCGTTGCAGATTCGACCGGGATATATATGTTGAAGGGACCATATTGTACGCTAACCATGACTAAAGGTTTTTGCAGGCACTATCCGTGATACCTAGGGGATCATGGGGCGATGCTACTAGACGCTCTTACCGTGATCCGATGGATGCAATCAGAAATGAGTTCTTATATGCTTGATTAAGGAGTTGATGTAAAGAATGGGGTTAACTAGGGTAAACCCGAATAAGAATAAATGTTTTTCTAAATAACATAGAGATGTGAACCCACGACTAGATGTATCTCTGAACCATTGAGGGTCACACAATTCTCGGATTCTGTGTTGCCGTTGAGATAGTCAAATTTCAAGGAGTTGGAATTTGACGACTATAGTTTGATGGAGATCAAACATGAAGCTTATAGGAGTTTTTGAGCTGATTCTATAGGATGGAAAAAATGAAAGTTAGCATGATTGATAAACAAGGAAGGAGGGTGGAACTGCATGTTTTGTGAAGGAGTTCACTAAATCTGGCACAAAACAGGCAGCTGCCAAATATGGCAAGTGAAAATTTTGATATTCGAAATTTTCGATTTTCATTATATGAATAAGACTTGTATCCTTGATACATCGGCGCTCTCAGATCGTCGATCGGGGTTATAAAGAGTTCGAAATCATTTATTTAGTGAATTTGAAATTTACTAATTAAATGTTGGTACTAGTAGTGGTGACTATTAACATGTATAAATTGTCATAAATGTTCTAGAGGAATCTAGAATTAAATTAACTAAAGAGTTAATTTATAAATTATATAACAGTTATTTAATTTAATGAACATATACATGTATATATTTTATATGGTGATATAAAATGTGTGTATATGATATTTTTACATCATCTATTATTAAAAGTTAATAAATACATATTTATTAATTATATAATAGCTTAAATATAATGAAATTATTAGGAGTCAACCTCTATACATACACCACTAGGACTTATAATTGAATACGACAAATTATTGCACACAAAAATATAAAAGGATCTTCTTCCTTGATGGAAAAACTCACGGCCATATTGAGTTGCAAGCAAATTAAGTCTTGTAATTTATTTTTGATTAATGACTTAATTAACTTGAATAATGATAGATTGTGAATCAATTAACTTTCCCATTATTCAAAGTTCTCGGCCAATTTCAAAAGATTTGGGAAAATTTCGGCCAAGTGATTTCCTTCCACCACCGCGGCGCTGACGCTATACCGTCACCGGATTTTGGAAATTCGGAGACTACAGTCTCAATGCACAAATCGTTTGGATTTTCTAGTGCTAATCAAACGAGGAAAATAGTCTCTGATCATGGACCTGATTAGATGATCAAAGAGGATATCCGTTCGTAGGGATTTACAAGAAGGACTATATCTGCCTAAACACCGAAATAGTTTGGAGTCCAGAACGTAAGGTATAATTCTAAACGCTCTATGAAAGAAGTTTTAAACACATGATGCCCAATCAAAAATTTTAAACTTCCGCTGCGTCTTGGGTACGAAAACACGATGTTCCAACAATAGACTTGTTGATTTTTTGGTCTCTGAAGCACTAAAGTATCATAGAAGATACAAAACTATTTAGACTCCTCCTGCAGCTGCATACCTACAAAATATCAATGAAGAAGACAAAGATGAGACTTGAGTCTCGCGGAAGAATAGTAGTATGTTAGTTGGTCAGTATTGGATCTCCCTTCTCACTGAAAAATGCATAATGGAATGAATTTATTTCATTTAATTTTAAAATTGAATTTTATTTTATTAAATTGTAGAAATAAATTGAGACGGAGAAAAGTGTAAACAATATGCAAGATTATATTGCAAGTGTTTAGCAAAATTTAAAAATATAGTTTTAAGATGCACTAGATTAATATAATTTGTGGAAAGAAACCTTATCTCGGATCTGAAAGATGGTCAATTTTTTTGGTTGTTGTTTAACATGAACGTTAATTTCAATATTGATGTCCTTAAAATTTTTTGAACTTTTTGCCATCATTTTCGGACTAAAACTCGAGAAAGTTTGGGAAAATATTTTCGTTTAATTGCTGATGTAGTTATATTGCGGATTCTACAGCTATGGTTGAGAAATGACCGGATGTAGTTATATTGCGGATTCTACAGCTATGGTTGAGAAATGACCGGTTGCTTAAGGATAATTAATTTTTTGGGGTCGTTGTTTAGCAGGCACATGGTATTTTGATCCAATTGAGTACTACTTGTCTTCAACTTTCTGTGTTTATTATTTTTATTTTTGCATATGTGATCACCTTCGTATTTGCAGAAAACAAATGGTACTACGTAAAACAATAAGACACCGTATTAATTTGAAATTGAATATAAATTTATTATATATTTAATGCTCAGAAAAATAGTCAATTAATAGGTAATATTGTTGTTTGAGTAGGTCTTTTGTGACACGGTCTCACATATCTTTATCTGTGAGACGGGTCAACTATATCAATATTCACAATAAAAATTAATTATCTTAGCGTAAAAATAATACATTTTCATGGATGACCCAAATAAGATATCCGTCTCACAAAATACGACCCGTGAAACCGTTTCACACAAGTTTTTGCCTTGTCGTTTTGGGATTTAAAAGATGGAAATGTTTTTGGTGATATATACTTTAAAAAAAAAAAAACCATGTTTGGCATATAAATATAAAAATAGGTTTTTTGTGAGATGGTCTCACGAATCTTTATATGTGAGACGGGTCAACCCTACCGATATTTACAATAAAAAATAATACTCTTAGCATAAAAAGTAATATTTTTTCATGAATAACCCAAATAAGAGATCCGTCTCACAAAATACGTCACACAAATTTTTGCCTAAATATAATACCAAATGTCCAATTCCATGGGCTGGGCCTGGTTCAATGTAAGCGGTCCGTGGGCCATTAAAATACCAATTCGTGCCAAGAATCAAAGTTTATACCAAATAATAATAACAGCCACTGTTCAATTTCAATTCCAAGAGCTATGGCTCCTCCCAAGCAAAACATGAATTCTAACAAATTTCCAAAAAGCAAGAAGAAGAAAAAGAAAAACAAGAACAAGAGCAAGATCGTGAGCTCAGTTCCAGTCGACAATAAAGCCATTGATTCTGAGTGGTGGGATGTTTTCTTGAAGAAGAACTCTTCCTCCCAAGGTACCTTTCAGTTTCTTCTCCATTTTCGTCCTATCCTTCAGGTTTTGTTTGATAGAAATACAGCTGTAAATTTCAAGTCAGTCTCGTGGGTACCGTTTCTTATAATCTGTAGTAATCCTTTCTTGGATCTGAAAGATTACATTTTTGGGAACCTCGTTTAGCAAGCTCGGTAATTCCAATTTTGATGTGGGTTCTTGATTTTCTCTGCCTTGATTCAGTAATTACATATGCTGAATAGTAATCTATGCACATTTTTGTTAATTTGTTACTGCGGGAAATTATTGATAAAGAATCTGAAGCAAACATCCTACTTTTCCTTTCGAGTTGAGCTTTCATTTCGAATTTTTTGGGATGCATTGTGTGTGTTAGAATTTATCTTTAAACTCGCAATAATTTGAGCTTTATTCGAACTTTAATCGGTCGATGATTCTTTTACTCATTGTACATTCGTATTTCTCTGTTCCTGTATGCCCCTTCAAATTAGATGCTATCTGATTGCTGAAAAAGAAAATTTACTCAGGTTTTTTTTTTTAAGAAGACTTTTAAGCCCTCAATAGTTAATACAGCGTAATCGTCTAATTTAGAACTTATTGTCAGTAGTGTTTGCCTTTATTGTATTCAATGCATTTTCTATCATGTAATTTTGTATTTGTGATTTTAAGATGAAGTAATCTTTTATTTTATGTGGATAAGAATTATCTTTAGGTCCAAATGTGTCTCATGATGAGGAGGAACTTTTCAAGCATTTCTTCCGGTTATCCAAGAAAACTTTCGAGTACATATGCTCATTGGTTAGAGAAGATCTTATCTCCAGACCTCCTTCTGGCCTCATCAACATCGAGGGAAGACTCCTAAGTGTCGAGAAGCAAGCTGCTATCGCATTGCGAAGATTGGCTTCTGGTGAATCTCAAGTCTCCGTTGGAGCTTCTTTTGGAGTTGGCCAGTCAACTGTTTCTCAAGTTACGTGGAGATTTATAGAGGCCATGGAAGATCGTGCCCGCCACCATCTCAGATGGCCTGACACGAGTAAAATGGAGAGAATAAAATCCGGTTTTGAATCATCTTCTGGGTTGCCTAATTGTTGTGGTGCAATAGATGCTACTCACATAGTGATGACCCTCCCAGCTGTTCAAACTTCAGACGATTGGTGCGATCAAGAGAACAATTACAGTATGTTTGTGCAAGGTGTTGTTGATTCTGAGATGCGGTTTTTGGACATTGTAACGGGGTGGCCTGGGGGCATGCCGGTTTCTAGATTGTTGAAGTGTTCTGGATTTTACAAACTTTGCGAAAGTGGCGCACGTTTGAACGGAAATGTGAAAGTATTATCTGATGGAGAGGAGGTTAGAGAATATGTAGTTGGTGGAGCGAGTTACCCTCTACTTCCTTGGCTTGTAACGCCGTACAAAGATGAACACTCGGGGTCTGGATCTGAGTTCAACACGTCTCTTGAAACTGCAAGATCTGCTGCTGTCAAGGCATTTTCGCAGCTGAAGGGTGGTTGGCGAATCCTTAACAAGGTTATGTGGAGACCGGATAAGAGGAAATTACCTAGTATTATCTTGGTCTGTTCTTTACTTCATAATATCATAATTGATTGTGGAGACAGATTGAATTCAGATGTTTCTTTGTCTGGCTATCATGACTCTGATTATATGGGACAGATTTGTAAGCAAGTAAATCCCGCGGGAATAACAATTAGAGAAAACTTAGTGAAGCATCTGGGAGGCAGAAAACAAAGTGTAGCACAGCCTTTTGCTGATGTTGCAACGAGCTGATTCTTTTGAGTTTCGTGCTGCTGTTTTCTTAATGGGGAAAAATTAAATCTGATAATCGTGTTAAAAAAATTGTTACATGATACTTTCCCTGTAATTTAACTGTTTTTTGCTTTATAGAATGCTTCTTGCAGGAGTCTTCAATCATAGACTCATAGTATTCCTGTTATTGTTCAAGAGGAAACATCAAAGACAGATTCGGTGGGGAAGTAAGGAGGGAAGATCGTCCAGATTAAAGTCTTAGAAAATTAAATGACTTATTAAGAATTGATCATTCCAGTCCCATCTTCGCCTGAATATCATTTAAATCTGACAAGCCAAGTGGTTAAAAAAATTAAAAAAATAATATTAAAGGCCATGCATAGGCGCACCCAAAATATAGAACATTAGAGGAAGAGGATGCTGCATTTACAAAGCCATAAGATGTGAGTTCCAGATTATCAAACTCCCAAGAGCTAAACACAAAACCTCCAACACAGAAGTTGACAGTAAAACAAGTTGGAAAACTAACGAGTACAAAGTATAATCAAGAATCAAAACCAGAGTAGATGCCGTTTTCTCTCAACATCCTCTTCTCTTCTTCAACATAATTCTTCCCTCTGCTTGCTTGACCAAGATCCCGCTTCCTCTTCTCTTTCTGCTGAAAAGAGAGATTCTTTTTATCTTTACATATCTGCACGTCCACAAGCCCCTCCCCATAGGCAATTGATGCCCTTGTTTTCTGTCGTTCCTCCAAGGATTCTTCCTCCTCCTTCGTTCGAGTTTCTTTCCCTGTGGACCAAGTCCAGTCCTGTTCCTGCTCAGGCTCCTTAGGTGGTGGCACTTTCAAGACAGATAATCCTCCTTTATATCCATGTCGACTCAAAGCTTCAAAATCTATTCCTTTGCTCTTTTTCTTAACAGAATCCTCTGCAATTGGGAAACAAGTTCCAATGTCAGCCCATCAACGGTACCTTACTTCCAATTTTTCTTCTAAATCATGCAAAAGGATCACGTTTTCTTCTAATTGTCCTTATTCATTCATCCGTTTATCAAGAAATGCTCTAAAACATACATGGTTCTGATAGAGCAAGACCCAATTGGGGAAACTGCCACTCAAACAAAAAGGATTAAATATCTTTCTTAAAATGTAACTTTCAACCAAATTACGTTCATATTGTCAACAAAATTGTGATCGTCAACAACAAAGATGCAACAAATTTCCAGAATTACAGTTTCATCAACTCCAATGCATCATGAAATTAGAATTAGAATGAGATAGGATGCTCAGGGAACACTAAAAAACCAGCAATGAACATTCCAGCTCAATCTGAAACCACGCAATCAACCTGAACTCAAAAGGTAATGGTAAAATCCAAGAAAGCCCACGAATACTTACAACACATACCTTTCGAAGCCTTAAGCTTGGACGACTGATTCTTCTTCTCTCTAAGTTTAGATTTCGAGCTCCCATCATTATTATCGTCGGAAGACTCCGTATCATCGGCTTCCCCATCACTCCAACGCAAACCCCTCTTCATTATTGGGTGTGATATGGACGACCTAGGGGATCACCGATTTAGGGCTTTTCGGGTGGTAGAAAATCTAACCTTTGGTTCAAAACTAAAGTAAATAGGATAGGGCATTTTAAAATCATATACACTGAGGGACGTATTTAATATAAGAGATTTATTGATTTTTAATGATTTTTGTATATTTTAAAAGTTTAGAGGTATTCAATTAAAAATTTTACATACTCTATAGAAGTCTAGCGGTATTCAAAATAAAATTTCATAGAGTTTTGTCAATTGGTATTCAACATTGACCTTTAAAAAGTCTATAAAAGTCTAGATGTATTCAAATTTTCAATAGACTTTTAGGGGTGTGTATTCAATCTTGAAAATTTAATTACTTTTATTGATTTTTTTAGAGTTTAAAAGTTTAGAGGTATTGAACATAGACTTTTATAAACTCTATTAAAATTTAGTGGTATCCAAATTAGATTTTTCTAGAGTCTTAAAATGTCTAGTGGTATTCAAACTTGACTTTTTAGAAATCTATAAAAATCTATAGGTATCCAATATTTCCATAGATCTACAATGATTCTAATATAATTCTTTATGTACAAACCTTAAAACTCTAAGTACAACTATAGAAACTCAAAAATCGTCTTCTAATCACTCTAGAGATTTTGATAGACTTTTAATCTAATAAAATATATTTCTCACTCATATATCTCTCTTTCTCATTCAAAGACGACGCTTTTCTCCTCTTAAAAGATAAGTCGAGGGTTCCTCAAATTTTAGAGGTATGATTGAACTAAGCCAATGTTTGTTGATTTCCCGAAAGGTAAAGTATCAGTAGACGCAGACCCCAGACATAAAACAAGAACACGGTTTTGTGCATTCGTGCGGTGGGAACTTTCAATTTCAGAAAAGTTCACAAAAGGCACTATAAACAAGATATAAAACAAAACTCCATCCTAATATATTTTGCAGAATGTCCTTGTTAGACTTAATTTTGTTGTGGAGATGTTAGTACAAAACCAGTAGATGCTGGCTTAAGTATAAAACCAGTAGATATAAATAAGCAGAAAATCAGAAGCACTTGTACCGCGTTAAAACCAGTAGCAGCACTTATCAAGTACTGCTTAATCTACTTAACAAGTGACTTCTTAGCTAAAACCAGAACTAGAAGGAATACAAAACTCGAAATTAACACTAGCAGAATTTTGTGTATCTCAAGTCTTTAAATATTACCGTTAATCTATTAACGTGATACTAGCATTTATTGCTTCATTAAATGTCATTAAATGTTGTACGGGAACATTTAAGACGGCTTACCATTTTTGGTATGAACTGAGACTGATTGCTTTAATGTATTCTGTAGGGTCCATTTTCAGCAATAAAACTGAACCACTGAAAAGTCAAAAGAGCCGTTCAGATTTTAAAACGTTGGATGAAGCCTATATATGGAGACGAAGGACTTTTCAAGAAAATAAGTGAACGAATCTCAATCAGAAAAATATCATTCGAGCATCGCTAGAACTTTCAGCTATCTCAAAAGCTCAACACTGAAAGAGCAGCACACGCTTCATTGCATACATTTGATCACTTGAGATCATATTGTGCTAGTTATTTTCATTATCTCTTTTTAAGCTATTCACTTCATTATCTAATTAATAGAAGAATCTGTAACTGGAAAAGAGTCCTTTCCAGAACTTAAGATCATTCAAGTAGTTGAGTTGTAAAACTAAGAGTTTCAGTAGGCGAAGGGTAAGTCCTGTTGAAGTGGGTGTGTACAACTGTTGTACTGTATTCACCAAAGTCTTTTAGTGATACCTTCTGGAAACAGAAGAAGGGGAGACGTAGAAGATTCATCTTCGAACTTCCAGAAACAAACCTTGTGCCATCTACTGTTTTTCTGTTTCATTATTTTTCACCCACTAACCAACAGATCGTTTCCGCACATTATCTTGTGATCTGCTGGTCTTTAAACTTGAACAAAAATCTGCTAGTATCTTTAACAGGATTCTAGCACATCATTCTGGAAAATCGATTAAGTTTGCCGTTGATTTTATTCAACCCCCCCTTCTAAACTCAACCCGATCCTCAACAAGTGGTATCAGAGCGGGTTATTCTTGTTCTGAAAAATATTTAACAGACATGGCTCATTTCAGCAAAATTCCAATGTTCTCAAAAGAAGACTTTGATGACTGGAAAATCAGAATGCAAGCTCATCTTGCGGCTCAAGATGATGACATGTGGTATGTCATCACAAATGGTTCATTAAAGATCTTAAAGCCAAATCCAGCTGTTGCTATCACCGAAGGTGCACCTCAAATGCTGGAAAAACCAAGATATGAATGGACAAGTGAGGACAAGAAGAAAGCCAATCTTGACAACATTGCAAAGGACATTATGTACAAGACACTCGACAAAAATACCTTCAGCAAAATCAAAATGTGCCCTACTGCCAAGGAAATCTGGGAAAAATTGATTCAAATCTGTGAAGGAAACGAAGAAACTAAGGAAAACAAACTGTCTGTAGCCATGCAGAAGTTTGAGAATATGAAGATGAAGGCTGGAGAAAATATGAATGAATTTGATGAACGCTTCAGCAGTCTTGTCAATGAACTCTCAGCCCTTGGGAAAGATTTTGGCAACAGAGAAATTGCATTAAAGGTAATGAGAGCCCTACCCAGAGAGTGGGACGTCAAAACGATGGCAATGAGAGCTTCCAGGGATCTAAACAAGTTAGAACTGCATGACTTGTTCTCAGATCTGAAGGCATGTGAGTTTGAACTTGAAGTTCGAAGTGGAGAAGAGCCCTTAGCAATTCCACCAACTAAAGCTCTCGCAGCTACTGTTAACTCTACTGCTACAGTTGCCTCAAGTTCATCTTCTGCTACCGCTATAGAGAGCACTTCTGAGAGAAGTACTGAACAGATAAGCAATGACGCAATGTCATTATTTGTTAAGAAGTTTTCCAGATTCATTAGAAAGAATCACAGAACATTTCAAAGTCCCAACCGCAATTTCAAAAAGGAATCACCATCTGGTGATATGGCATGTTTTAACTGCGGAAAAGTTGGACACTTCATTGCTGATTGTCCAAAACCAAAGAAAGATGACCAGAAGAAGAAGGGTGTCAAACGAAATGATAAAAAGACCAGAAGAGATAGGAAGACAATGATTGCAGAAGAAAGTAAGTCCAAATGGGCAGACTCAAGTTCCGAATCTTCTGGTTCTGAAAGCCATTCAAGTGACAGTGATGAAGATGAGATCAAATGTCTGATGGCAAATACTGAATCAACCTCGACATCCGGAGAGGTATTTGACTTTGACTCTGATGAATTTACACGCACTGATTTAGTCAAAGCAATACACGACATGGTAGAAGAGTATTCAAGACTTTCTCAATCATTCGAGGAAGTTAAGGTTGAAAATCAGAAATTAAGAGATCAGAACAGTAAGTTAACTTGCTTGCAAGTAAACAGCTGTAATGATTTACAAGTTGAGATGAGTAAATTAAAAACTGAGAATGAAAGAATAAAAACAGATTACCAGACGATGCTTTCTGAAAACCAGAAGTTATCGCTACTGGTGAATGCTTGGAACAAGTCCTCTATTTCACTCGAAAAGATGCAAGAGTTACAAAAACAATCTGGAGACAGGAGTGGTCTCGGATTTTGTAAAGATGAAGGCACTTCTGAAACGAATACTAAGCCAAAACTGGATATGTGCAAAGGGAAGTACATTCATTTTGTGAAATTTAGTGTGGTACAGAAACAAGAAGTACCTACTGCTTCAATTGAAAGGAATGTAAATCAGATGAACAAAAGGATGCATTATGGTCTGGGTTATGTTGAACCTAAGGAAAGAGTTGACCAGAGTTCTGGATCCAGTAGAGGATTCAACTCAGGAAGACAACCTCCTATGAAGGTTAAAAACTATCAGTACTATAATTCTAGACCTGTTCAGAAGAGATACAGGCCAGACAACAGAAACAAAAGGGAAAAACAACATTCTAAGAAGCATTATGTTAGAAATAACAGACCCTTTGTTGCATACACCTCCATGGATACCCGAAGTACAAAGATTGTACAAATGTGGGTTTCGAAGGGACTAATAAGGCTTGCACCCAAGTAGATTGTGTACCAGATACTAAAATTTATGTTTGCAGATACAAGTGAAGAAAGCCAAGATCAGTAGCTCAACATGGTATTTGGACAGTGGATGTTCCAGACACATGACTGGACATAAGAGTCTACTATCAGAAATAGTGAGTTGTACTGGACCAGAGATAACCTTTGGGGACAACTCAAAAGGTAAAACCGTGGGTAAGGGTAAGATTATCCATGGTAACATCACTATTAAGGATGTGCTCCTAGTTGAAAATATTTGTTATAACTTGATCAGTATTAGTCAATTATGTGATAATGGATTTTCAGTAGCATTCCAGAAGCACACTTGCACAGTTAAAAATGCTGATGACTCTATTGTTTTGACCGGAGTTAGAAATGGCAACACCTATAAAATCTCTTGGAACATAGATCATATCATTGCTCCTACATGTTTAGTTGCATCTCTAAGTGATAAACACTGGCTGTGGCACAAGAGATTGAATCACCTGAATTTCAAGTCTATCAACAATCTCAGAAAACAGAACTTAGTCGATGGATTGCCAGACATAAATTTTGTTAAGAATCATGTATGTTCTGCATGTCAACTTGGTAAGCAAGTAAGATCTAGTTTCAAAAATAAAGGCAGCAAATCATCCTCAAGATGTTTAGAATTATTGCATATGGACTTATTTGGTCCAATCCCTATCATAAGCTTAGGGGGAATGAGATACACCCTTGTTGTTGTTGATGATTTCTCTAGATTTACTTGGGTAATCTTTCTTGCTGGAAAAGATCAAACCAGTAGCCTTCTGATCAAACTTCTGAAAAAGGTTCAAAATGAAAAATCAGTTTCTGTCATTAGAATCAGAAGTGATCGAGGTACTGAATTTACTAACAAGACTCTTGAGATATATCTAGATGAACAGGGCATTCATCATGAATATTCAGCTGCCAGGACGCCCCAACAAAATGGAGTAGCTGAGAGGAGAAACAGAACACTTAAAGAAGCTGCTAGAACAATGCTAGCAGATGCAGACATCTCTCAGCGCTTCTGGGCAGAAGCTATTAATACTGCTTGCTACACACAAAACAGAACAATGATCAACAAGAGGAATAATCAGACTCCTTACGAAATATGGACAGGGAGTAAAACGAATGTATCTTATTTTCACGTTTTTGGTTGTAGATGCTTTATGCATAATAATGGTAAAAATCATTTAGCTGCATTCGATTCAAAATCTAACGCAAGATTATTTCTTGGATATTCAGCAGTTAGTAAGGCATTTAGAATTTTCAATAATAAAACACTCAATGTTGAAGAATCTATTCATGTTGTCTTTGATGAAGACAGCAGTGCTCCCGAGATTACTAACATATCTAATCTCAGTAACAGGTTAGACAGGGTTCATCTGGAACTAGATAGTGAAGATGATGCAGAAGCAAGCATCAAGGATGTTCAAAATCAAGAACCAAACACTCATATTCCAGAACCAGCAGCTGACACTCTAGAACCAGCAGCTGATATTCCAAAACAATCTACTGCTTTATATAAAGATAATCTAAATCCTTTTGTTTGGAGAAAATCTCATCCTCCATCTTTGGTGATTGAAAATCCAGCAGCTCCGCTAAGGACCAGAAGACAGATGATGAATGAATACATGCATGCTGCTTTTATTTCTCAAGATGAACCAAAGAAGATTGAAGAAGCTCTTCTGGATCCCAATTGGATAGAAGCTATGCAAGAAGAGTTGAATCAATTTGAGAGGAATAAAGTTTGGTTTCTAGTACCTAGACCATCTCACCAAGCTGTCATTGGAACCCGGTGGGTATTTAGAAACAAACTAAATGAAGAAGGAATAGTTATCAGAAACAAAGCAAGATTGGTTGCACAAGGATTCAGACAAGAAGAAGGAACAGAATATGATGAAACTTTTGCACCAGTAGCTAGGCTCGAAGCTATCAGAATATTTTTAGCCTTTGCTGCTTACAAAAATTTCAAAGTGTATCAGATGGATGTGAAGAGTGCGTTCCTCAATGGTCTACTACAAGAGGAAGTCTATATTGAACAGCCTCCAGGTTTTTCTGATCACCTATTACCGAATCATGTTTTTAAATTACACAAAGCATTGTATGGTTTGAAACAAGCACCTAGGGCTTGGTACGACACACTTTCACAATTCCTTATTAACCATGATTTCACCGTTGGTACCGTGGACAAGACTTTGTTTACCCTAGTCAAAAATAAACACATATTATTAGTTCAAATTTATGTTGATGATATTATATTTGGGTCAACTAACCCCAAATTATGTGCAAAGTTTGCTAAGTTAATGCAGGAACAGTTCGAAATGAGCATGATGGGAGAATTAACATTTTTCTTAGGACTTCAAATCAAGCAACTTGATACTGAAATCTTCATCAATCAAGCTAAGTATACAAAGGAACTTCTGAAAAAGTTTGGGATGGAAGCATGCTCTGCTGCTTCCACTCCTATGAGCTCGTCTACCAAACTTGATAAAGATGAAGGGGGAACTCCAGTAGAGGTAACTCAGTATCGTGGTCTTATTGGCTCATTGTTATATCTTACTGCCAGTAGACTCGATATTATGTTTGCTGTTTGCATATGTGCTAGATTTCAATCTAATCCTAAACAATCACATTTCATTGCTGGTAAAAGAATTTTAAAATATCTGAAAGATACTCAAAATGTAGGCCTCTGGTATCCCAAGGACTCATCGTTTAATCTTATTGGATACTCAGATGCTGATTATGAAGGATGTAAACTGGATAGGAAAAGCACAAGTGGTTTTTGTCAATTTCTTGGTGACAGGTTGATCTCCTGGTTTAGCAAAAAGCAGACTTCTATAGCCACGTCTACTGCAGAAGCAGAGTATCTTGCTCCTGGAAGCTGTTGTTCTCAAATGCTTTGGATACAACAACAACTTAAAGACTATGGAGTTCAAGCCTCTGAATCACCTATATTTTGTGACAATACCAGTGCAATTGCTATATCGCATAATCCAGTACTCCATTCCAGAACGAAGCACATTGATATCAGACATCATTTCATTAGAGATCATGTACAAAAGAAGGATATTCGTCTGGAATACATTCCTACTGATCAACAAGCAGCAGACATATTTACCAAACCATTTCCTGAGAATAAGTTTTCATATTTTCGTATTTATAGGGTATTCAAGGGAGATAAAGATCCTTGCGACTGTTCATTATCAACGGTTCAGATTGAAAGTTTGCCAAGAGTCGTTTGGTGTTTAATATCCTTTATTACTGCATTAATTGAGGGGGCAGAAGAAAATCAAAAGAAAAAGAGTTGTGGTTGTGTCTGATTCTGACAAAACGGAATCAGAAGAATCAGCAGCACCCACTCAACAAGCTTCACTGCCTCCCACCCCATCCAAGAAGAAGTCTCGCACCACCATCCGCATCAAGAAAACAGCAGCTCTTGCTGAATTAGAGACTGTTCCTCTTCGACAAGTTTTTCCACAAGCTGTCCCATCCACCAAAGCAAAAGCCATTGAATCAGGACCTTCAACTGCTCAATTTTTCAGACCAACTTCTGGTGTGGTCATTAGAGAATCTGCTACTGGTTCTTCTGCTTTCAAACCAGTAGTCCCTGCTACTTCTGGAAAAGGGAAAGGCAATATTACCGAGTTGTCTCAGTCACCGGTGGCCACATCAACCATTCAAACAGCAATCGATCTTCATCTGGAAGAAATTGATAATTCAACCAGAGAAGACATGAAATTTTTTGGTGATTGGCTCAAGGTAAGAGTCTACCATCCAATCATCTTTTTGAACACTCCCGGTGTTTTTGCTCAAACTGTGAAAAATGAGAAAAATGTTTTTGCTGCTGCTAAGACAAAAAATGTGATAGAAGCCATCAATCGCCGAAACTACATTCTGGATCAAGTCAAACAGCAGAATATGGACACTGTTCTGAAAACGTTGAAGTCGAATTTTGACTCTACTGGTCCTACTGCGTTTCATGATCAGTACATCATTCAACTTTTGTCGGAGCAGCTGACAATTTTGTCTGAGCAAATTGTTACCAAGGAGAAGGCTTTTTCTCAGCCTTCAAAATTTAGTGTCAATACCGTCCCCGCAATTTTGAAGACTCAGTCAGTTGAGGAACCGGCCAAAGCTTCTTCTGAAGTCAATGTCTCTAGTACTCCTGCACCTCAAGTAGCTCCTACTCAATCATCCTCACTTATTTCTGTTCATGATCTGGCATCGGTTGATGAAGTGATCGAATCGATTGTGCAGACTCAAGCAGCACAGGATGACTCACTGCCAGTTATTACTACTTCTGCTGATCCTCCTCCAGTCCAATCCATTCCAGAATCTGCTACTGTCACTGCTACTACTTCTTCATCTCTTCCAGAGCTTAAACATTTTTCAGAAGCTCATCAAGCTGAAATGGCAACTCTGTTGCCTACTTCACCTTCTGTTGTTGAGCCGAGAGCTATTACTGAACCTGCTGCTGATTTGCAACAACCAGAAACAAGGCCAACAGATCCAACTACTGCTTCAGAAGGTCCCTCTGCCGAACCAGAACCAGCATTTATCACTCAAGCAGAAGTTGCACCGTCTACTGCTCTTATTATTTCTTCTCAGCATTCTCCTGAGCGCATCGCCAGAATGGAAGATATCAAGCAACGTGCTCTTGTTGAATCTCCTTCACCTTCTGAGACCTCTGCTCTTGAACATGCCATGGAAACTCTTCAAAGAGGACTTCATAATCTATCTGAGATTGTCAAACAGCTCTCATATGAATACAGTGAGCATAGCGGTCACGTCAAATCTAGTCAAGAACGTATATCAAAAGAAGTCGCGAACACCAGTGACTCTTCGACGAGATTTTCTATCGAATTCAGTTTGTTCAAGAAGAATATTTTCCACAATCAAGGTCTCATTTTGATTGGTCAAAGTGATCTCATCAAGACCGTTTCTGATCATCACTCCTCAATTTCAGCAGTTTCTACCAAAGTCGAAGCCTTGGATTCGAAGCTGGAACTCCTTGATACCAAGATTGAATCTCAATTTCAATCTCTTACAAATATGTCAGACAGAGTTTCGAGCCAAGCAACATACTTGAAAATGCTGAATGCAGGAATCCAAACCCTCACAGGCCGAGTTGATGATTTAATCACTCAATTTAAGGATAGTGATGCCAAAAAGGGGGAAGACGATAGATTTGGAGATAGAACTGGAGCAAGTAGCAGCAGACCTCATTCTTCTGGAAGGGATCAAGATCCAGATGAAGCTATTTTCAGAGATATTGGAACAAATTAGTTTTATTTTCTTGTCTTGATTTTCTGGATACTAATTGCTTTTATCTGCTTCTCAATCTGTTCTACTAATGTTTTAAGGAACATCTAGGTTTTGGCATCACCACAAAGGGGGAAATTGTTAGGCATAATTTTGTTGTGGAGATGCTAGTACAAAACCAGTAGATGCTGGCTTAAGTATAAAACCAGTAGATATAAATAAGGAGAAAACCAGAAGCACTTGTACCGCGCTAAAACTAGTAGCAGCACTTATCAAGTACTGCTTAATCTACTTAACAAGTGACTTCTTAGCTAAAACCAGAACTAGAAGGAATACAAAACTCGAAATTAACACTAGCAGAATTTTGTGTATCTCAAGTCTTTAAATACTACCGTTGATCTATTAACGTGATACTAGCATTTATTGCTTCATTAAATGACATTAAATATTGTACGGGAACATTTAAGACGGCTTACCATTTTTGGTATGAATTAAGACTGATTGCTTTAATGTATTCTGCAGGGTCCATTTTCAGCAATAAAACTGAACCACTGAAAAGTCAAAAGAGCCGTTCAGATTTTAGAACGTTGGATGAAGCCTATATATGGAGACGAAGGACTTTTCAAGAAAATAAGTGAACGAATCTCAATCAGAAAAATATCATTCGAGCATCGCTATAACTTTTAGCTATCTCAAAAGCTCAACACTGAAAGAGCAGCACACGCTTCATTGCATACATTTGATCACTTGAGATCATATTGTGCTAGCTATTTTCATTATCTCTTCTTAAGCTATTCACTTCATTATCTCATTAATAGAAAAATCTGTAACTGGAAAAGAGTCATTTCCAGAACTTAAGATCATTCAAGTAGTTGAGTTGTAAAACTAAGAGTTTCAGTAGGCGAAGGGTAAGTCCTGTTGAAGTGGGTGTGTACAACTGCTGTACTGTATTCACCAAAGTCTTTTAGTAATACCTTCTGGAAACAGAAGAAGGGGAGACGTAGAAGATTCATCTTCGAACTTCCAGAAACAAACCCTGTGCCATCTACTGTTTTTCTGTTTCATTATTTTTCACCCACTAACCAACAGATCGTTTCCGCACATTATCTTGTGATCTGCTGGTCTTTAAATTTGAACAAAAATCTGCTAGTATCTTTAACAGAATTCTAGCACATCATTCTGGAAAATCGATTAAGTTTGTTGTTGAGTTTATTCAACCCCCCCTTCTAAACTCAACCCGATCCTCAACAGTCCTCGAGATTATCACTACATGTATAAATTATAAAATAATAAAACAACAAGATAAAAAAAATTCCTTAGCGAGCACAAGCTAAAAAATCCAGCTCTAAAAATATCATAGAAAACATGACGAAGGCATCCATTGTTATTACTATCTCATTATTATTTATTATCTCATGCCTTATCATTTTGTAATATTATATTTTATTTTTTTAATTAACAAAAAAAGAGGAAAAAGTTGAAAAAATTAGGCACGGTATAAATCTAACTTATTGATAACCTTCTAATAATAATCAATTGAATTGGAAAATATTATTATACTTTAGTAATTATATTTTATTCAAATTTAGTAACTTTTAAATGTCCAATATATATAGAATTCATCAGTAGTGTACGTGATTTTACTTTTCAAACGATAATAAGATAAATCTTAAGATATAAATAGCAGCACTTATCACTGTATTCATAAGAGAGCTGTGTATCTCAAGTCTTTAAATATTACCGTTGATCTATTAACGTGATACTAGCATTTATTGCTTCATTAAATGCCATTAAATATTGTACGGGAACATTTAAGACGGCTTACCATTTTTGGTATGAACTAAGACTGATTGCTTTAATGTATTCTGCACGGTCCATTTTCAGCAATAAAATTGAACCACTGAAAAGTCAAAAGAGCCGTTCAGATTTTAGAACGTTGGATGAAGCCTATATATGGAGATGAAGGACTTTTCAAGAAAATAAGTGAACGAATCTCAATCAGAAAAATATCATTCGAGCATCGCTATAACTTTTAGCTATCTCAAAAGCTCAACACTGAAAGAGCAGCACACGCTTCATTGCATACATTTGATCACTTGAGATCATATTGTGCTAGCTATTTTCATTATCTCTTCTTAAGCTATTCACTTCATTATCTCATTAATAGAAGAATCTGTAACTGGAAAAGAGTCCTTTCCAGAACTTAAGATCATTCAAGTAGTTGAGTTGTAAAACTAAGAGTTTCAGTAGGCGAAGGGTAAGTCCTGTTGAAGTGGGTGTGTACAACTGCTGTACTGTATTCACCAAAGTCTTTTAGTGATACCTTCTGGAAACAGAAGAAGGGGAGACGTAGAAGATTCATTTTCGAACTTCCAGAAACAAACTCTGTGCCATCTACTGTTTTTCTGTTTCATTATTTTTCACCCACTAACCAACAGATCGTTTCCGCACATTATCTTGTGATCTGCTGGTCTTTAAACTTGAACAAAAATCTGCTAGTATCTTTAACAGGATTCTAGCACATCATTCTGGAAAATCGATTAAGTTTGCTCTTGAGTTTATTCAACCCCCCCTTCTAAACTCAACCCGATCCTCAACAGTCCTCGAGATTATCACTACATGTATAAATTATAAAATAATAAAACAACAAGATAAAAAAAATTCCTTAGCGAGCACAAGCTAAAAAATCCAGCTCTAAAAATATCATAGAAAACATGACGAAGGCATCCATTGTTATTACTATCTCATTATTATTTATTATCTCATGCCTCATCATTTTGTAATATTATATTTTATTTTTTTAATTAACAAAAAAAGAGGAAAAAGTTGAAAAAATTAGGCACGATATAAATCTAACTTATTGATAACCTTCTAATAATAATCAATTGAATTGAAAAATATTATTATACTTTAGTAATTATATTTTATTCAAATTTAGTAATTTTTAAATGTCCAATATATATAGAATTCATCAGTAGTGTACGTGATTTTACTTTTCAAACGATAATAAGATAAATCTTAAGATATAAATATATAGTAAAAACGAATTCAAATTTTCTATTAGTAGCTTCGAACCTTAGCAAATGTAATTCTAAAAAAATGAGGGGATGATTATTATGATGATACATGACACTGAAGATTAATTCAGAGTTGTGGTATTTTTTTCCCCTTGTCTGAGATAGAATAATGGTATTTCAATTATTAATTTAAGAAAATGAATCTCCATTTAAGAAAATTGTTGGAAATGAAGTTTTCTTAGTTCCTTGCTTTAAGCAAATATATCTTGGACATAAAAGGGATTAGAGATGACAGCTTCCCCACGGGGAAAAACCGAAACGGGGATGTGATCCCCGATTTTTTCGGGTTTCAGTTTTTTTTTTAAAATCTCTGAAGTAGTTTGTGCTGGATTGCACAATTTTCTTTGAAAGAAGTGTCGATTTGATGAATTTCCAGTTCAACCAGAGAATGAATTTCCACAACCTTCGGCAGAACAAGTTTACGAGGATAACAACTTTGATCAAATATTTGACATTGAAGAACATCAACGAGCAAATGCAAATGCATGGAGGGATACTATAGCAAAACAAATGTGGAGTGACGTTGATCATATTTACAATAACGAACCTTAGATTTTTCATAAAAAAAACTGCTTAAAATTTATAAAAATTTCATAATATTTTGATTAGTTATTTATCTATACTGATTAAATTTTTATATATGCTTATAAATTACAACTTTATTGATTTAGTTATTTATGCATGTTGAATAGACACGGTGATTGAAATTTTGATTTTGTTAAATTGAATTGTGATTTTTTCATATATTAAACATATTTACTTTTATATAAATAAATTTATTTCAAAGTGAAGATGTTATTTATGTTAAATAATTATTAGTTCAACGAAATTATATATATATATATATATATATATATATATATACACACCAAAATATTGAAAAATTTGCAAATATCTATCAAAATATAAGTACAAAATTTGCACCATTAATAAAAAAATTTGTAAATATCTACCAAAATATTGCAAAAGTCTACAAAAGTAAATGTAATTCTGTTTACAAATCTGTGAGATTCTATAAGAGTCAATAAAAATCTATCAAATCCACATAAATCTATCATTTAAAAAAAGTTGTTGAAAGTCATTAAATCTCTACATTGAATACACCCCACTTAATAACTTAATGGAATTCATTAACATATATATTAACATTAAAGCCTAAGGTACAACTATAAATTGTCAAAAATTGTATTAGGTTCAACCCAAAGATTTGGATGGATTTTTAATAATTGAATAGCCTCGCAACAACCATGATTTTTTAAATTCTTTTTAACATTTATGATATTTTTATACAAAATTGTATCCACACAATGATAAATAATATTATTTTCCCAAGTATATTATCAATTAAAAAACAAGGTTAGATATTAATCAATTGATGTTTTTTTTAAAATTTACAAACATGCATGCAAACTCACATATATACACATATAAGGATTAAATGATTTAACTTTTAAATAAGTAAATTTATTTATTAATATAAATATTGAAAAAATATTTCAAACTGAATATGTTATATATGTCAATTAATTATTGGTTCAAAGAAATTAAAAAAAAATAATATGTTATAATTAAGTACAAAATGTATACAATTTTATAAAAAAAAATTCACAAAAGTCTTTAAAAATCTTGCAAAAAAGTCTACATGAATTGTAGTGTCCCAAATTCAGTACACGTATAACCCAGGTATTATTTAAATTGTTAAATATTTTATTTAAGTTTAAAATGATTTTAGTGATGCATGATTTATTTAAATTGCATTATTTTAATGTTTATGTGATGCACGTTAAAATATTTTCTCGAGTTTCTTGTTTCAGGCGATTATTCGATGCGAGATCGAGGAGATGAGACCGGGGACGATTTTTGGTAATTTTAAAACGTGGTATTTTATTTTAAGTTGGGCTTGGAGCATTTTAACTCATTTATTAAGTTTTTAGCATTTTAAAGCCAAATTTAATTATTAGGTGAATTTTAGAATTTTAAAACTTTAAAAAGACTAGCACATGCACATTTTATTTTAAATTAGAGATTTTGTTAAAGTTAAGGGAGAATTAGTATTTTAAAATTAGTACTAATTAATAATTAAGCAAATTTTACTCTCTCTAATTTACTAATCACACGCACACACACACTTTTACACATACTAAATACCGCTAAAAACACACACACACTTCAATTCATATTTTTATCATTTTTGGAGAGGAGAAAACCAAGGGTTCTAAGAATCCTTGCAGCCGCCCCCTCCCCTCTCCATCTTCCAGCAAATTTTCGTGTATTTTTTTCAAGGATTTTAGAGCCACAAGTGTTCCGGATCGTCTCTCGCATCCTTCCTGTGACGGTATCGTCATATCGATATTTTTAATATCAAAAGGCACGTATATTCTGTTATTTCTGCATCGATCTCGTCATATTATGCGTTGTGTTGTTATTTATGCGTAAAAAATACATGTGTGATGCGTAGAAGTTTGAGCAATTATGTTTAGATCACTTTTGAAACCATTTTCAAATATAAATCACGTTTTTACTATCTTTTTAAATACTGCGATTTTTCGATCGCGTTTTTGAGAAAACTTTCAACACGAAAATTGTAGAACTTTTCGATACCTTCGGTTTGACAGTAAATTCGAAATATTTGGGTAAAATATTGAGTGAGTTATGATTTTTTTGTGGGACTGCTCAAACTGCGTTTTCAGAGAAATATGTTTATTAACGTGTTCTTGAGATTTTATTGTTGCAGGCTTCGTTGGGGATCGAGGGTGATCATTGCTGCGTCTAGGTATGCTCAGTATGATATTGGGTTGGCATTTGGGTTGTCGATTAGTGGCGATAGGCACTCGAATTCGTTAGAGGTCGTATGAAACGATTTGGTGTCAATTGCCGTGTTTTTGAATTGTATGTGTCGTAGAGTGGACGTCGTTGCTTTGGGGTGTTTGTACGAATTTGGTTCGTCGTCATGGCATACTAGGATGAGTCTCGGAGCGTCGGTTCATGGTCCGTACAATCGAGTCTAGAATGATAAGCATCGCAGGTATTAAATTTTTGTGAGTTTCCGAATTGCGTAGGTACACGGACCCTCTCACGGACCCTTACACGGGGTCCGTGCCTTTATATCCTTCGAAGTGTATTTTTACCGAGTCTACACGGACCCCCACACGGACCAGAGCACGGGGTCCGTGCCTTACCCCTTCTGCATGACAAATTTCACCGCATCTACACGGACCCGGAGCCGTGGGCACGGGGTCCGTGTCCCTTCTCCTTTCGAACATTTCTTTTGCGAACCTACACGAACCCATACACGGACCCAGGCACGGGGTCCGTGTACTTCATATATCTTGGGAAATTCTAATTGTGTTTTTGGAGTTTCATGTCTTGGGTTAGTACGATAATTTTAAAAGAGGTCAAATCCCGAGTGTTCTAGAATGTCATAAGTTATTTATTAAATTCAGGGGTGAGCACGTGCGCCTACGTCTAAGCTATGCAAGTTAAGTATTTAAATTCATGTTAGTATGTGCAGCAGCGACCCCAAATAAAATCCAACGAATCCCTCAAAGCCAAGTAAGTATATCGACGTGCAAGAAAATATTTTCAAGTTTTTTAGGTATGTTAAATGTCTTGTGACCAATGTATGTATGGGGTTGGAAAGCGTTAAATCATGAACGGGTTTAGATCAGGATTGGAAAGCGTTAAATCATGAACGGGGACCAATCCGCCCGTTAAAGCATGAATGGAGATCTCATGTATGTGGCAGTGGATTCATCCCTGTCAGCCCAGTATAGTGGTTTAGTCTGATCAGACGAATTATGTTATGGGTCACTTGCTTTGAAACATGCCTCTACGCAAAATAATGAAGTTCATGTATGTTTATGTATGTACAAGTATGCAAGCATGTTTATGAAAGTTTTCACGTTATGGCACGTCTAAGTTATGTACGTATGTTCATGTTCAGTGCAAGTTCAAGTTTCAAGTATGTATGTTCTATTTTAAAGTTGCATGTGGTTTTATTACGTATTATTCGTTACTCCCAGTTTATACGTGTTGAGTCTTTAGACTCACTAGACTTGATCGATGCAGGTGAGGATGATTATGAGGAGACTGGAGATGGTGACCAAGGGGCAAGCTTGGACTGAGTAGGAGGCTAGACTCGAGGACCGCCAAGTTTTAGTTTTATGGAAATGTTCAAATACTTTTGTCAAACTTAAATTTTTAGATCTTTTGTTGCAACAGATTTGGAGACGTACAGTTTACTTTATCAAACTCTGGTTGTTCACGATTTATTTAAGAAAATTTTTAATTTTTTCCCCAAATTTTTGAATAGTAAAAGTATAGTACGTTACAGTTGGTATCAGAGCGGTGTTATTATAAAGGGTTACGCCTACTGCCTGTCGCAAGAAGCTCACGAAGTCACACCTCGAGTCTATAAGTTTTAAGGTTTCAAATTTATGTTATGTTGTAAGCATTAAGTTCTGATTTCAGCATGTGCATATTTTAAAGTTCAAGTATGTGCATCTTATGTTGTCTATATTATATTCATGTATGTGGGGTTTACGTGTGGGGTCAATTATTGGAACAGTATGCCTCCTAGACGTGTGATCGACCGTGAAGCAAGGGATGAGGACAGAGAGCCTCGAGAGGAGAGAAGAGACGCTCCTCCACCTCCACCTCCGGACATGCAGGCACAGATGCTTGCAGGTATGACGCAGTTCTTCGCACAGTTTGCAAGGATCCAGACTGCAGTAGACGCAGGGTAGAGGCCCAGACCGGAGGCAGTGTATGAAAGATCCAGGAGGATGAATGCGAAGGAGTTTTCGGGTACCACTGACCCGATGGTAGCTGAAGGATAGATTAAGTCCATCGAGGTAATCTTCGATTTTATGGAACTGACCGATGCAGATAGGGTCAGGTGTGCAACGTTCCTTCTGACAGGGGACGCCAGACTATGGTGGGAGAGTGCGTCAGTGGCAGTCAACTTGCAGGTGTTGCCTTGTAATGGGTTCAAAGAGGTTTTCTACTCAAAGTAATTCACTGAGGAAGTACGCTCTCGCCTAACCAGAGAGTTCATGACGTTGCGTCAGGGGGATAGCAGCGTGGCGGAGTTCGTGATGAAGTTCGAAAGGGGGTGTCATTTTGTGCCCCTGATAGCTAATGATGCCCAGGGGAAGCTGAGGCATTTTATGGATGGATTGCAGCCGATCTTGCGCCGTGATGTGAGAGTAGCTGGTCCCACTACCTATGTAGTTGCCGTGTCCAGGGCTTTGGCGGCAGAGCAGGATCAGAGGGATATTGAGGCAGACAGGCAGGGCAAGAGGCCCTATCAGCCTCCAGTGCAGCAACAGCAACAACGACCTCAGTTTAAGAGGCCGTTTCAGGGGTCGCCAGGGAAGAAGCCATATCAGGGGCCGCCAAAGTGCAAGGGCCCAATTCAACAGCAGAAAGCTCCTCGGTGGCCGGGAGAGTACCCGGTGCGCCCGAAATGCAACCGCCAGCATCCGGGGAAGTGTTTGTATGGGTCAGGCAAGTGTTTCAAATGTGGAACCAGTGACCACATGTTGAAGGAGTGCCCACAGTGGAAACTACCAACCCAGGGCAGAGTGTTCACCATGCACGCACAGGAGGCAAACCCAGACACTACACTGCTGACGGGTAACTTATTTAATTCCATACAGTATTAAATTTTCGCCTTGCATGTTTATTTGAAATGGGATTATTAGGATGTTAGATGGAATGTTTGGTGTCTTTTGCTGCCTAAGGATACTATTAGAACTTTGTGATATAAGTCGTGTCCCCCAGGAAATATTTTCATCAAGAGAATAGATACTCAGGAATTGATAGATTCAGGAACCACCCATTCATTTATCTCGAAGACGTTCGCAAGTCACTTGGATATCAAGACCATTGGACTCGATGTGAGTTATTCAGTAACAGTCCCATCAGGGGAAGAAATATCAGCTACTAGCGTGGTCAGAGACACCGATCTCGAGCTGCAGGGCCACCTAGTGTATACAGACTTGATAGTGTTGCCAATGCCAGAATTTGATATCATTTTGGGCATGGACTGGCTGACGAAGAACCGAGTCCTGATTTATTTTCTGAAGAGATCAGTATTGGTTAGACTATTGGGCATGGAGCAGTTTCTTTTTGAACCTGCCAGATAGAGAAGTTTCCCTCGCATGATCTCTTGCATGCAGGCGCGGAAACTTATTTCCAAGGGGTGTCAGGCTTTCTTGGCCAGCATCATTTCAGCACCTGACATACCCACTCCGTCACTATCAAATGTGCCAGTATTCAGAGATTTCCCAGACGTCTTTCCTGATGACGTCACAGGTCTTCCACCAGAGAGAGAGGTGGAGTTTGCGATTGATCTCATGCCAGGCACAGTGCCAATCTCCAAGGCACCGTACCTATTAGCTCCAGCTGAGATGTTAGAACTCAAGCAGCAGATTCAAGAGCTTCTCGACAAGGAATTCATCCGCCCCAGTTTCTCACCGTGGAGCGCACCAGTGCTCTTTGTGAAAAAGAAATATGGGAGCATGAGGCTGTGCATCGATTACTGGGAGCTGAACAAAGTGACGACCAAGAATAAATACCCATTACCAAGGATCGAGGACTTGTTCGATCAGTTGCAGGGAGCTACCGTGTTCTCTAAGATAGATCTTCGATTAGGGTATCATCAGGTGAAGGTGAAAGACGCAGATGTTCACAAGACAGCCTTCAGAACCAGATATGGGCATTACGAGTTCTTAGTGATGCCGTTTGGGCTGACAAATGCTCCAGCTATTTTCATGGACTTCATGAACCGAGTATTTCAACCTTACCTCGACCTGTTCGTCATAGTATTTATTGACGATATCCTTATTTACTCGAAGAGTCAGGAAGAGCATAGCCAGCACTTGAAGACAGTTTTGCAGACCTTGCATGGTCGTAAGTTATTTGCGAAGTTCAATAAGTGTGAATTCTGGTTGGAAAAGGTAGCGTTTTTGGGTCACATAGTGTCTAGCAGCGGAATTGAGGTGGATCCAACGAAGGTAGCAGCCGTTAAGGAATGGGTTGAACCGAAGAATGCTTCAGAGATCCGCAGTTTTCTGGGTTTAGCCGGTTACTATCGTAAGTTCATTCAGGGGTTTTCTTCGATAGCAGTGCCACTCACTTCATTGACCAAGAAGAATGCTAAATTCGGTTGGAGCGATGAATGTCAAAAGAGCTTCGATACTTTGAAGCAAGCTCTTATTTCAGAGCCAGTGTTAGCCATGCCAACAGGGCAAGGAGATTTTGTGCTATACACCGATGCATCTAAGCTCGGGTTAGGCGCAGTGTTGATGCAGCATGGTCGGGTGATAGCTTATGCTTCCAGACAGTTGAAGGTGCATGAGAAAAATTATCCGACGCACGATCTGGAATTAGCCGCTGTCGTCTTTGCGTTGAAGATTTGGAGACACTACTTGTATGGTGAGAAGTGTCAGATATTCACTGATCACAAGAGTCTCAAATATTTCTTCACCCAGAAAGAACTGAATATGAGACAGAGACGGTGGCTGGAGTTAGTAAAAGACTACGACTGTGAAATTAGCTACCATCAGGGGAAAACTAATGTAGTGGCAGATGCCTTGAGCCGGAAAGTCGCATTTGTAGCACAGTTGTCAGTGCAGAGACCTCTTCAGTCTGAGATTCAGAGGTTTGGTTTAGAAGTTTATCGCAAGGGCAGAGCTCCGAGGCTGTCTAATCTGACAATCCAATCTTCCTTGCTTGACCGTATTCATACAGGTCAGCCTTCAGTTGAGCAGTTATAGAAATGGAGGCTGAAGGACGAAGCTAAGGGCAGTGTACTCTACACAGTGTCAGATGGTATTGTGAGATACAGAGGCAGAATGTGGGTGCCTAGCGTTGATTCGATCAGAGAGGATATTCTGACAGAGGCACATGCATCTCCGTATTCCATTCACCCAGGAGGCACCAAAATGTACAAGGACTTGCAGATGTTGTATTGGTGGCCAGGGATGAAGCGAGACATCCGCAGATTCGTGTCTGAATGCCTCACTTGTCAGCAGGTGAAGGCAGAACATCATAGGTCAGCAGGAATACTTAAGCCACTCCCTATCCCCGAGTGGAAATGGGAGAATATTACAATGGACCTTGTGGTTGGTTTGCCGAGTTCAGTCAGAGGATTTAACGCCATTTGGGTTATAGTGGACCGACTCACTAAGTCAGCACATTTCCTGCCAGTGAAGACGACTTTCTCCATGACGCAGTATGCGGAGCTTTATATCAGGGAGATAGTTCGGTTGCATGGGACCCCAGTTTCTATTGTGTCCGACAGGGACCCGAGATTTACATCGTCCTTTTGGAAGAGCCTACATGCAGCAATGGGGACGAAGTTGCTTTTCAGTACCGCTTTTCACCAGCAGACAGATGGCCAGTCTGAGCGAGTGATTCAGAATTTGGAGGATTTATTGCGAGCATGTATGATCGATTTCCAGGGAAATTGGGAATCAAAGCTACCTCTAGTGGAGTTTACCTACAACAACAGTTTTCAATCATCCATTGGTATGGCTCCCTACGAGGCGTTGTATGGAAGGAAGTGCAGATCACCAATACATTGGATGAAGTTGGTGAGAGAGTAGAACTTGGTCCGGAGATAGTTCAGCAGACTGCAGATGTGGTCGTCAAGATTCGAGACAGAATGAAGACCGCCCAGAGTCGCCAAAAGAGCTATGCAGATAAGAGGAGAAGAGATCTCGAGTTTTCCGTAGGCGATCACGTTTTTATAAAGATAGCACCCATGAAGGGTGTTATGAGATTTGGAAAGAGAGGCAAGCTCAGTCCGAGGTTTATTGGACCGTTTGAAATTCTGGACAGAGTTGAGACACTAGCCTATCGTGTTGCCCTTCCGCCGAATCTGACCGGGGTGCACAACGTGTTCCATGTCTCAATGCTGAGGAAGTATCTAGCTAATCCTTCGCACGTGTTGAGCTATGAACCTTTAAAGTTGGCTCCGAACCTGTCATATGAGGAAAGACCCATCCAAATCCTAGACAGGCAGGAGCAAAGACTTCGGAACAAAGTGACCAAGTTGGTCAAATCCGGTGGCTAAATCAATCAGTGGAAGAAGCCACTTTGGAGTCAGAAGCGGATATGAGGAATCGCTACCCGGAGCTGTTTGGTTAGATTTAATTTCGAGGACGAAATTTTTATAAGTGGGGGAGGAACTGTAGTGCCCCAGATTCAGTACACGTATAACCCAGGCATTATTTAAATTGTTAAATATTTTATTTAAGTTTAAAATGATTTTAGTGATGCATGATTTATTTAAATTGCATTATTTTAATGTTTATGTGATGTACGTTAAAATGTTTTCTCAAGTTTCATGTTTCAGGCGATTATTCGATGCGGGATTGAGGAGATGAGACCGAGGACGATTTTTGTTAATTTTAAAACGTGGTATTTTATTTTAAGTTGGGCTTGGGGCATTTTAACTCATTTATTAAGTTTTTAGCATTTTAAAGCCTAATTTAATTATTAGGTGAATTTTAGAATTTTAAAACTTTAAAAAGACTAGCACATGCACATTTTATTTTAAATTAGAGATTTTGTTAAAGTTAAGGGAGAGTTAGTATTTTAAAATTAGTACTAATTAATAATTAAGCAAATTTTACTCTCCCTAATTTACTAATCACACGCACACACACACTTTTACACACACTATATAACGCTAAACACACACACACACACACACTTCAATTCAGATTTTTATCATTTTTGGAGTGGAGAAAACCTAGGGTTCTAAGAATCCTTGCAGCCGCCCCTTCCCCTCTCCATCTTCCAGCAAATTTTTGTGTGTTTTCTTCAAGGATTTTAGCGCCACAAGCGTCTCGGATCGTCTCTCGCATCTTTCCTGTGACGGTATCGTCATATCGATATTTTTAATATCAAAAGACACGTATATTCTGTTATTTCTACATCGATCTCATCATATTATGCGTTGTGTTGTTATTTATGCGTAAAAAATACATGTGTGATGCGTAGAAGTTTGAGCAATTATGTTTAGATCACTTTTGAAACCATTTTCAAATATAAATCACGTTTTACTATCTTTTTAAATACTGCGATTTTTCGATCGCGTTTTTGAGAAAACTTTCAACACGAAAATTGTAGAACTTTTCGATACCTTCGATTTGACAGTAAATTCGAAATATTTGGGTAAAATATTGAGTGAGTTATGATATTTTTCGTGGGACTGCTCAAACTGCATTTTCAGAAAAATATGTTTATTAACGTCTTCTTGAGATTTTATTGTTGCAGGCTTCGTTGGTGATCGATGGTGATCATTGCTGCGTCTAGGTATGCTAAGTATGATATTGGGTTGGCATTTGGGTTGTCGATTAGTGGCGATAGGCACTCGAATCGTTAGAGGTCGTAGGAAACGATTTGGTGTCAATTGCCGTGTTTTTGAATTGTATGTGTCGTAGAGTGGACGTCGTTGCTTTCGGGTGTTTGTACGAATTTGGTTCGTCGTCATGGTCATACTAGGATCAGTCTCGGAGCGTCGGTTCATGGTCCGTACAATCGAGTCTAGAATGATAAGCATCGCAGGTATTAAATTTTCGTGAGTTTCCGAATTGCAGTAGGTACACGGACCCTCTCACGGACCCTTACACGGAGTCCGTGCCTTCATATCCTTCGAAGTTTCTTTTTAGCGAGTCTACACCGACCCCCACACGGACCAGGGTACGAGGTCCGTGCCTTCCCCCTTCTACACGACAAATTTCACCGCATCTACACGGACCCGGAGCCGGACCTGGGCACGGGGTCCGTGTCCCTTCTCCTTTCGAACATTTCTTTTGCGAACCTACACGGACCCATACACGGACCCAGGCACGGGGTCCGTTGTACTTCATATATCTTGGGAAATGCTAATTGTGTTTTTGGAGTTTCATGTCTTGGGTTAGTACGATAATTTTAAAAGAGGTCAAATCCGAGTGTTCTAGAATGTCATAAGTTATTTATTGAATTCAGGGGTTAGCACGTGCGCCTACGTCTAAGCTATGCAAGTTAAGTATTTAAATTCATGTTAGTATGTGCAGCAGCGACCCCAATAAAATCCAACGAATCCCTCAACGCCAAGTAAGTATGTCGACGTGCAAGAAAATATTTTCAAGTTTTTTAGGTATGCTAAATGTCTTGTGACCAATGTATGTATGGGGTTGGAAAGCGTTAAATAATGAACGGGGACCAACCCACCCCGTTAAAGCATGAACGGTTTAGATCAGGATTGGAAAGCGTTTAAATCATGAACGGGGACCAATCCGCCCGTTAAAGCATGAATGAAGATCTCAGGTATGTGGCAGTGGATTATCCCTGTCAAGCCCAGTATTGTGGTTTTAGTCTGCTCAGGCGAATTATGTTATGGGTCACTTGCTTTGAAACATGCATCTACGCAAAATAATGAAGTTCATGTATGTTATGTATGTACAAGTATGCAAGCATGTTTATGAAAGTTTTCACGTTATGGCACGTCTAAGTTATGTACGTATGTTCATGTTCAGTGCAAGTTCAAGTTCAAGTATGTATGTTCTATTTTAAAGTTGCATGTGGTTTTATTACGTATTATTCGTTACTCTCAGTTTATACGTGTTGAGTCTTTAGACTCACTAGACTTGATCGATGCAGGTGAGGATGATTATGAGGAGACTGGAGGTGGTGACCAAGGGACAGGCCTGGACTAAGTAGGAGGCTAGACCCGAGGACCGCCAAGTTTTAGTTTTATGGAAATGTTCAAATACTTTGTCAAACTTAAATTTTTAGATCTTTTGTTGCAACAGATTTGGAGACGTTTACAGTTTACTTTATCAAACTCTGGTTGTTCAACGATTTATTTAAGAAAATTTTTAATTTTTACGCAAATTTTTGAATAGTAAAAGTACGGTACGTTACATGAACTCACATAAATCTGTTTATAAATCTGTGATATTCTGTAAAAGTCAATAAAAATCTATCAAATCCATACAAGTCTATCATTTGAAAAGTCATTAAAAGTTATCGAAACTCTGAATTGAATACACCCCACTAAATTTTCATTTTTCTGTATGTAATATTTTATAAACAAATTCAGAATGACATATTTTTTAATTTTATAAAAAGTTATATTTAAATATTAGGTAGGTAGAGTATATATACGTTTCTCTCTCTCTCTTTTTTTTCCCCCATATCTCTGCATTTTATTACCATCGTTCTGCTCATTTTTTTTAGTTTTTTGTCGAATAATTAAATGGAATCATGGATAGACTGATATTCATTGATTTCAGTTATTAATTGACTGATTTCCAATTCATGTGTAGGGAAAATTCTGTTTAACATAAAACCTAAAAAAATTATGTGTATCAGATTTAGATGTTGTCTCAAATGTTATAACACCTAGTGAAAACACGCACTCAAAATAATATAACGCACAAATAAATAAATTAAACTATAATAACTCACAAATAATTGTGCACAAGTATCTCAGGGAAAAATAATCACTAGAAAACAACTTGAGTTTACAAAAATCAACACTAGTGATTTTAGCGAAAACTAATTTTCTTAATACGTTGAGAAAAACCAATTGCTTTCTAAAATAAATAACCAGACTAAAACATATACAAGAAAAAAAACACGGTGCCGAAAACTGGAGTAATAAAAACAGGATATCCAGTCAACACATCCACGCGTATTGTCTGCAGATGTCTCCAAAATCACAACAACACGTAAACAACACTTTTAAAACAACAACGTCCTTGTGAATTGTTTTTCTCTGAAGTTCATGGCGTGCAAAAGTGCAAAAGTACGTAACCACTAAAGCCCAGTCCGAAGTCAAAAGTCTTTTCCTCAGCTGTTTATCTTATTTATAGCATCATTCTCTCCTAAGGCTTATTTTCGAAAAAAATCCTACAAGATATGGAAACAATAGTTTTATAGAAATAAACTCTTTTAAATTATGAGACCATATCATAAAATTATTATCATATTTATCACATATCTAGAAAGGAAAAACTCATAACTAATTATTTTACAAAAATCATATCAATAAGGAAAAAAATAAAATTAAGAAACAAATTTATTCTTGAAAATCAAGAATTATTTTTCTTTCAATATGAATTGATTTTTTACTTTTTGGTTCATATAGACTGACTATCAACTGGTTTCGACTCTCATTTTCAATTTATATCAATTGATGACGATCGAGTATGCTGATTTTGAAGAAATGTCGACTGAGGTCGACTGCTTTTCACTTCATGTCGACCGGCGTCGACTACTTTTTACTTTATGTCGACTGTAAGTCATATACATACATAATAAACAAAAGCATCAGTGCTCTTGTGGTTAGAACTTCTTTAATGCTTGAAGCTCTGGTTTGTATTTTTTTATTTTTAAAAAAGGAGTCATACATGAAAAAGACCAAAGTATCTTTAAATTGACAAATCCAAGAGTGATGAGAAACAAGGTGGAGAATATATTCGTGATGAGGGGTTATGGCCTCACTAACAAATCTTTTCTACAAATTATGTGTTTCCTAAGTTGCTAAAGAGAGTTACTTGTTGGCAGCGGATGATGCGTGGCGCCAGTGAATCTACTGCACAGCGAGATTCTTGGTTTACTGCTGTCGTATCATGTTAGTATTATGTTTAAATAATGCTTTCGAGTTGGAACTAGCTATGTTTTATTTGTTTCTCTCTTTGAAGATGGAAGAAAGATTTGAACAACTTGATCATTTTTCCTAATAATTGTTGTAACGTAACTTGGTTGATCAACACCATTTGAGAATTTGAAGTTGTCATTATCTGTTTTCTGCTGTGCTAAAATCATACTAAACAGATTTTATATATGTGGAAATTTGATGCCTTAATTGTAATGTACACTCGGTTCTCAATTTGAACTATAGTAAGAGCTCAATCCGATAATATCTTTATCATTGTCAATGTGGTGGAGTCGTGGAGATCTTGTTGTATTACCACAATTACCGTCTATTTGTGGGGTTGTTTCGCTCCTGTGGTGTAGTTATTTTGATATTTTGGTTGTGGGATCATATGAAAGTCTCCATGGACGTTATATCATATATAGAAAGTGTTGGTGAAATTTTTGTGCGCTTTAAAGATCTAAAGTGAGGTCATACCCCCGAGTAAATGGACAACCCGGATCATGATAGAAGAGTGCTCGGATGTCATTTACCTGGGCA